>NW_028158333.1:0-50604 GCF_964263955.1 Coregonus lavaretus
TTTTATTTTAGCATGTTTGGGAAAGTAAACTCGCACACATTAACGTGCTGCCAGGTGCATGGAGAAAAAAGTATTCTTAATAAGAAAAAGAAGAAAAACTCCAGCACACTGGTAGGAGTTGAGTTGTACCTCAGAGAATGACTTGTACCTCCCTGTAAAATACCCTGATGAAACGTTGGTTAAAAGATCCATTCAGTTATTGGAAGCATCAAGATTACCATTAGTTAATTATAACTATTAATTATATTATTTAACACATTATTAGTGCTTTAGTTTTTCTTCTTTTTATTGTAGCATGTTTTAAAACACTTTTATTTTAGCAACAAAAAAGACAGATTTCAATTCTTTGTCTGAGATGTTCAGAGTTTCTAAAATGGCGGCTCTGCCCTTGTATATATATGTTCAGGAACGTGGACACCCTGATTGTTGATGTATTCCCGGTGTTGGACACTCCAGCCAAGCAGGTGATCTGGCAGTTCATCTACCAGCTGTTGACCTACGAGGAGCAGGAACACTGTCAGAGCAAGATCTCACGCTTCCTTGGCTTTAAGACTGCAGGTGGGTTAGCTAGCCATTAGTCACATCTCTCTGCTGCTTGGGTTGGGAAGACTGCAGGTGGGTTAGCTAGCCATTAGTCACATCTCTCTGCCTGCTTGGGATGGGAAGACTGAAGGTGGGTTAGCTAGCCATTAGTCACATCTCTCTGCCTGCTTGGGATGGGAAGACTGCAGGTGGGTTAGCTAGCCATTAGTCACATCTCTCTGCCTGCTTGGGTTGGGAAGACTGCAGGTGGGTTAGCTAGCCATTAGTCACATCTCTCTGCCTGCTTGGGATGGGAAGACTGAAGGTGGGTTAGCTAGCCATTAGTCACATCTCTCTGCCTGCTTGGGATGGGAAGACTGCAGGTGGGTTAGCTAGCCATTAGTCACATCTCTCTGCCTGCTTGGGATGGGAAGACTGCAGGTGGGTTAGCTAGCCATTAGTCACATCTCTCTGCCTGCTTGGGATGGGAAGACTGCAGGTGGGTTAGCTAGCCATTAGTCACATCTCTCTGCCTGCTTGGGTTGGGTCTGTTGGGGGTGAGTGAGTTGAGTTACAGGAGGGGTCTCTGTCTGGTTATGCCCTCAACGGTTTAGATTTGTATAATTGATTGTCTTCTCTTCCATAGTGGGTGATGCTTTTCTTCTTGAGAGACAAGGCTTGGCAGAGACAGCTAGATATTACCATGACAAGAACTGACGACTAGAGGATATATTTATTGTTCAGTGGGTGTGTGGGATATTCTTAAATATTTCCTCTTGTCATTCTAATTCTTCTCTCTCTCTGTGTGTGTGCGTGTGTGTGTATGTGTGTGTGCAGCGGATGCAGAGCCAGTGCCAGGTGCAGGACAGGAGCACCACAGGAGGAGCAGCTCAGTCCGTGTGTCAGGAACCTCCTACAGAGACACCGTACGGGAGAGGAGCTCTGACGACTGTATCATCAGAACACACCTGGGAATGGGTACGAATGTGATCAGCTCAACAACTATTTATCCTTATCCTTGATTGGAAGGGTTTCCTCTCAACCAATCATTCCAGGGCTGAGGGTTCACCTGCTGCTGTTAACAGAGAACATACACTGACCATACAAAACATTAGGAACACCTGCTCTTTCCATGACATAGACTGGCCAGGTGAATCCAGGTGAAATCTATGATCCCTTATTGATGTCACCTGTTAAATCCACTTCAATCAGTGTAGATGAAGGGGAGGAGACAGGTTAAAGAAGGATTTTTAAGCCTTGAGACAAAATATTTAAGTGCCTTTGAACGGGGTATGGTAGTAGGTGCCAGGCGCACCAGTTTGTGTCAAGAACTGCAACGCTGCTGGGTTTTTCACGCTCAACAGTTTCCAGTGTGTATTAAGAATGGCCCACCACACAAAGAATATCCAGACAACTTGACACAACTGTGGGAAGCATTGGAGTCAACATGGGCCAGCTTTCGACACCTTGTAGAGTCCATACCCAAACTAATTGAGGCTGTTCTGAGGGCAAAAGGGGAGGGTGCAACTCAATATTAGGAAGGTGTTCCTAATGTTTGGTATACCCAGTGTATATCCAAGCCTAGTATTGCATTAAGCCTATCTATACTCTCATAGGGCCAAATCTTAACTTGAGAAATGCATACAGTAACTTGGGATTTAGCATAAACCGTACATTGACACCAATGGGAGATTTGTGCAGAAATTAATGTTACGGTGTGTACTGTGTAGCGCACAGTAGATCTCAAGTTAGGATCCAGACCACAGTGACTGGACTACAGTCTCTGTTGCTTCTCCGTGCTGTTAACTACATTATCCTGCTGTCTCCCCTCCTCTCTGGGTTCGAGAGGAGGTGGATGCTCATGACTGCTTGTCCCTGTCCTTCATGTGGACGCAGGGATTCATGTGGATGCACCAGGGAGTGGGAGTGGGACACCCGGAGAGAGACAGTGTGGAGACGGCACCTCCTTCCCAGAGTCCCCTGACCTGAATCACGTGGGTATAAAACTGCAACACAATGCTCAGACATGCAGAGCCAGCGGTGCTAATTATGTGTGTACACCAGAGCCGGCTATTTATAAAGATAACTACTTACCAGGCAATGCTTTTACCAGTGCTTTTGGAAACACTTTATCTGGACGTCTGCTCATGAACAGTCTGAAAACATTATTATATGGTTATGCTAACGTTTAAAGCAAGACAAATATGAGGCATGTTGTTTAGGATTTTTACTCAAGGTCAATAATGGTTAACAAACTATCTAGTTATGATTCATAAAGAGTTTATAAGCAGACCTTGTGATAAAGCGTTCCCAGTGCTTTGTGCTAACGGCCTGCTCACACCTACGACCCCTAGATGTCAGGAGTGTACACGGAGCTGGAGAGTGTGTACACAGGGAAGAGTGCCGTGAAGGCCATGCAGCAGAGTCACAGTCGCTGCTCTCCATTGACCCTGCCTGACCGAGCCGAGCTGGGACAGACTGACGCCTATGGCCAGTCTCCAGCTCGCTCCTCTCTCAGTCAAGGTAGCACAGGTAACACAGACATACACACACACACACACACACAGACACACACACACACTGTTGACACAGCAACCACTTGAAGCCAATGGTCAGTAAATTGTAAAGGTTACAATAACATTGTCATAAACGTTGTCACTCATACTCACTTCAAGGATGCCAAATAAGATGATTTAAGATGGAACCCATGTGGTTTAAAGAGACTTCTTTAGAGTAAATGGAACCGACAGCTGCCACGTGGGTCAAGTTTTATTTCAACCAAATAAACCGCTGAGTCACAAAGTCCTCTGTTAGACACCTTTTAAATAATGGAGGGTTTCTTCTCCCCCCAACAGGGAACCGTAAATCAGGTCTGTCTCTGACATGGAAGGAGCCTCTGCCTGACCCTCTGTACGAGTTCTACCACGAGGGAACCATCCCCTCTCCGGGTAGCGCTGACTCCAACCCCTACGTGAGCCTAGAGAGCCCACCTCTATCCCCCCAGAACTCTGACGACCCCACCAGCCCCCTGTCCAGACGCAGGAAGCTTTTCACCTTCTCCAGACCCCCCCGGAGCAGGGACACTGACAAGTTTCTGGACGCTCTGAGCGAACAGCTGGGACACCGTGTCACTCTGGTGGAAGACTTCCTCCCAGGAGAGAATGACTATGAGGAGGTGAGAGACGGAGACAGTACATGAAGAGATAGTCACTATGAGGAGGTGAGAGACGGAGACAGTACATGAAGAGATAGTCACTATGAGGAGGTGAGAGACGGAGACAGTACATGAAGAGATAGTCACTATGAGGAGGTGAGAGACGGAGACAGTACATGAAGAGATAGTCACTATGAGGAGGTGATAGACGGATACAGTACATGAAGGGATAGTCACCATGAGGAGGTGAGAGAGCCAGAGCCAGGTCAGATCTGAAGACTGGAGGTGTGGCTTAGTAGGGGCGTGGCTTTCAAATAGGTTTTTAAAGTTATTTTTGGCTTTCAAATAGTAAATATAATTCTGGTTCATGTTCTGTTGTACAGTATTGTCATCACATGTTAAGGATGAGCACTGAGACTTTTGTAGCTTTAATGAGTTTTACACAAGAGTATGAGTTTCTCAAGTGCCTATCAGCATATCCCAATGTAGGGAGAGTTACCACTTTGCTATAATATTTAAATAATAATGTTATTACATTTAAATTAAAATATCTATTTAGCAAAAATATTGAAGGAACATTTTAATTTGCAGTGTACAAACTTAACATGATGAACAGGAACAACATTTACTATCACGGGTGGCCAAAAATACCTATCTGAAAGCCATGCCACCAATAGGCCACGCCTACTGAAAATAACCTGATTACCCAAATATGACCCAATGTGTGTTCTGTCCACTATTTACCCAGCGCTGGGTTGTTTTTAACGCAGCATTTTTTTGAATACCAGATCAAATTCATTGAGTGCAGAAACAGTCATGTCCAACAAGTTATTAAATTATCTACAGTACAGTATAAGAAATCTGATCTTTACTAACATGATACAGACGGTACAGTAAATGTAGTTGTTATTGCATCAACAGATATTTATGGGGTTGGTTTCCATGGTTTCTGAAGAAAAGCAGTGCACGTGAATAGGAAATGATTACATACATTATCGATGTACAATGAAGGTTAATTATAAGGTGTGTCTGAAGACTGGTTACAAGATGTAAATCAGATTACATGGTGTGTCTGATTAGGTGTGAGACTGATGATTATCTGCTGTGTCCAGATGAGTTTCCAGGATGAGCAGGAGGTGAGCTACCTCCCCCGCCAGCTGAGCAGTGCCAGCAGTGAGGACATCAGCAGCAACGATGACGCCACCTCCCTCACCTACTCCTCCGGGTCAGAACACATCCCCATCCCCCCGCCCCCGCAGAGCGCCCCTCCGCCCCCGCCCTTCCCCACCCCCTTACCCCCACCACCCTTCAGCTTCTCCGACCCCCTCCCCATTACCCCTGTCCTCTCCCACTTCTCCCCCGAACACATCCCCAGGGCGCGCATGTCCTTTCAGCCGCAGCACCCCATCATCCCCCCTCCCCCGCCTCCTCCACGGGCCTTCACGTACAACAGGCCGATCCTACACAAGGTGCTGCCTACCAGAGATGAGCTACAGGGCTGTGTCCACCACCAGGCTCCTCAGATGACTCTCCCCCTGGGCCATCGCTACTCTCCACAGCCCTCTCGCCCCAGGAACCTGCCCCGTCAGGCCAGCCAGCCTCAGCCCCTGACCCAGCCCATCCTGTGTCCCCAGCTCTCCCCTCAGCCCAACAGGCAAAGCCAGCTTGCCCTCCAGAGACACCACCAGCTTCACCACCAGCCCTACCAGCCCCAGCCCCAGCCCCAGCTTCACCACAGCCTGCCCCCCCAGGCCCCTCACCTGTCCCAGCCCCAGAGTCACCCTCCCCAGCCCCCTCAATCACAGACCTACGAGACCCCCACCTCAGTGTCAGAGCTCCAGAAACACAAGGTCCCCCCACCGCCCCCTCCACCCCTGCCGCCCCCCTGTGACCCGCCTCCGCTGCCCAATTCCAGTCCCTGTGCTGGGGACACCAACCACATGAGTGTGAGGAGACTGCGCTGGGAGCAGGTGGAGAACTCTGAGGGAACCATCTGGGGACAGGCATGTGTCGAGTCTATTGTACTAACCCTGAACCTGGAATCAGTACTGTTTGTTGTTGTTGTTGTGTTAAGAAATGTATTGACAGGTGAGATACTTTGTCTGCTTTAGCTTGGAGAGGACCCCGACTATGACAAACTGAGTGACATGGTGAAGTATCTCGATCTAGAGTTGCACTTTGGTACCCAACGGAGTTCCAGTAAGTTCTTTATTATGACCTCTTCATCAAACATCTCATCTCATAGTCATATCATATAGTGTATTCATATCACTGGTTCTGTTGATAACATTTTTTAATATTGTCCTTCTACCCTCATAGTCAGATATATTTATTTATTGATGTATTTATTTGACCTTTATTTAACAGGGAGTCCCATTGAGACCAGGGAACCCTGCTATACTGTATATTGCAATATAATGATTTTATTTCATAGCTGTGGAAAAGTACATTGCTTTCATTAATTCAACATGGCTTGTTTTGTGTTTCATGGTGTCAGTGTATTGCTGATATTCCATGTTGTTGTTATGCGTTTACAGTTCACCAAGTTGTCCAATGGAGTCTACTAAGCGCGTCTATTCACCTGCTCATCAAATGCATTCTCCATAAGGCACCACCTACCATCCCTCTCTTCTCTCATTACCCATCCACCTTTAGTGCCTGTTAGTGTTTCCAACCCTGGTGCCTGGAGAGCAGCATCCTTACACTGTGATTAAATGTGTCAGTCTCTCTTCCAGAGCCAGCCTTCCTGCCCGAGAGCTTTAAAAAGAAAGACGTGGTGGAGATTCTGTCTCATAAGAAAGCCTACAACGCCTGTGAGTATGACCATGACCTTGGCCCCCAGGGATCTGAACCATGACCATGGCCTTGACCCCCAGGGATCAGAACCATGACCATGGCCTTGGCCCCCAGGGATCTGAACCATGATCATGACCTTGGCCCCCAGGGATCTGAACCATGACCATGGCCTTGACCCCCAGGGATCTGAACCATGATCATGACCTTGGCCCCCAGGGATCGGAACCATGATCATGACCTTGGCCCCCAGGGATCTGAACCATGATCATGACCTTGGCCCCCAGGGATCTGAACCATGACCATGGCCTTGACCCCCAGGGATCTGAACCATGATCATGACCTTGGCCCCCAGGGATCTGAACCATGACCATGGCCTTGGCCCCCAGGGATCTGAACCATGATCATGACCTTGGCCCCCAGGGATCTGAACCATGACCATGGCCTTGGCCCCCAGGGATCTGAACCATGATCATGACCTTGGCCCCCAGGGATCTGAACCATGACCATGGCCTTGGCCCCCATGGATCTGAACCATGACCATGGCCTTGGCCCCCAGGGATCTGAACCATGACCATGGCCTTGGCCCCCAGGGATCTGAACCATGATCATGACCTTGGCCCCCAGGGATCTGAACCATGATCATGACCTTGGCCCCCAGGGATCTGAACCATGACCATGGCCTTGACCCCCAGGGATCAGAACCATGACCATGGCCTTGGCCCCCAGGGATCTGAACCATGACCATGGCCTTGGCCCCCAGGAACCTTTATCTCAATGATCTGAACAGACCCTCTAGGGCCAGGTGGCTCTGAGATTCAAACACAGGTTCTCTGATTTCTACAGAAACATGTTGTTGTTGTTTATCAGTTAAGGTCTGTTTTTATTGTCTATGACTGTTTTGTGTGGACCCCAGAAAGAGTATCAGTTGCTAATGTAACAGCTAATGGCGTCCAAATAAACAAATAAACCTCCTCTCCTCCATCCCATCATTCCACTCCTCCTCTCCCCAGCCATCCTGATCGCCCACCTGAAGCTGTCTCCAGGTGAGCTGCGCAAGGTCCTGATGACTATGAGCACAGACAGACTGGAGCCGGCCCACATCAAGCAGCTGCTGCTCTACGCCCCCGATGACCAGGAAGTCAAACAGTACCAATGTTTCGACCAGGACTCCGCCAAACTCAGCGACCCTGACCAGTTTGTCATGCAGGTAACTGAGACGCTGTTGTGTCAATGTTTCCCAAATGGTTGGTCGGGAGCCACTGGTGGTTTCAGCCAATGATGTCTGTATTGGCCCAGCCTGTCCCTCTAGGCCAGGGATCATCATCTAGATTCATCCACGGACCGATTCTTTCTTGAGCGGATGGTTGGTGGGCCGGAACATAATTACAAATCATTTGTAGACTTCAAATGAACCGCAAGAAGCCCAAACAGATATAATATTTGACTAAAACATGATCATTTCATCACGTGTCCCTCTATTATGGATGGGAATACTTGGGAACACATTTCCAGAAAACCAAATAAAACCACCCAGTTGGGGAACCCTGCTCTAGACTGTGGCTAGAATGTTTTAAAATGTTGTTTAAGTATTTTACTGTATACTATACACTCTTAGAAAAAAGGGTTCCAAAAGGGTTCTTCGGCTATCCCCATAGGAGAACCATTTTGGTTCCAGGTAGAACCCTTTTCCGTTCCAGGTATAACCCTTTTGGGTTCCATGTAGAACCCTCTGTGGAAAGAGTTACATAGAACCCAAAAGGGTTATACCTGGAACCAAAAAGGGTTCTTCAAAGGGTTTTCCTATGGGGACAGCCGAACCCTTTTAGGTTCTAGATAGCATATTTTTTTCTAAGAGTGTAGTACTAGTTTACTACAGTCGTGGTCAAAAGTTTTGAGAATGACACAAATACTAATTTTCACAAAGTCTGCTGCCTCAGTTTTGATGATGGCAATTTGCATATACTCCAGAATGTCATGAAGAGTGATCAGATGAATTGCAATTAATTGCCAAGTCCCTATTTGCCATGAAAATTAACTTAATCCCCAAAAAACATTTCCACTGCATTTCAGCCATGCCACAAAAGGACCAGCTGCCATCATGTCAGTGATTCTCTTGTTAACACAGGTGAGAGTGTTGACGAGGACAAGGCTGGAGATCACTCTGTCATGCTGATTGAGTTAGAATAACAGACTGGAAGCTTTAAAAGGAGGGTGGTGCTTGAAATCATTGTTCTTCCTCTGTTAACCATGGTTACCTGCAAGGAAACACGTGCCGTCATCATTGCTTTGCACAAAAAGGGCTTCACAGGCAAGGATATTGCTGCTAGTAAGATTGCACCTAAATCAACCATTTATTGGATCATCAAGAACTTCAAGGAGAGAGGTTCAATTGTTGTGAAGAAGGCGTCAGGGCGCCCAAGAAAGTCCAGCAAGCGCCAGGAAGTCTCCTAAAGTTGATTCAGCTGCGGGATCGGGGCACCACCAGTGCAGAGCTTGCTCAGGAATGGCAGCAGGCAGGTGTGAGTGCATCTGCACGCACAGTGAGGCTTTTGGAGGATGGCCTGGTGTCAAGAAGGGCAGCAAAGAAGCCACTTCTCTCCAGGAAAAACATCTGGGACAGACTGATATTCTGCAAAAGGTACAGGGATTGGACTGCTGAGGACTGGGGTAAAGTCATTTTCTCTGATGAATCCCCTTTCTGATTGTTTGGGGCATCCGGAAAACACCTTGTCCGGAGAAGACAAGGTGAGCGCTACCATCAGTCCTGTGTCATGCCAACAGTAAAGCATCCTGATACCATTCATGTGTGGGGTTGCTTCTCAGCCAAGGGAGTGGGCTCACTCACAATTTTGCCTAAGAACACAGCCATGAATAAAGAATGGTACCAACACATCCTCCGAGAGCAACTTCTCCCAACCATCCAAGAACAGTTTGGTGACGACCAATGCCTTTTCCAGCATGATGTAGCACTTTGCCATAAGGCAAAAGTGATAACTAAGTGGCTCGGGGAACAAAACATCGACATTTTGGGTCCATGGCCAGGAAACTCCCCAGACCTTAATCCCATTGAGAACTTGTGGTCGATCCTCAAGAGGCGGGTGGACAAACAAAAACCCACAAATTCTGACAAACTCCAAGCATTGATTATGCAAGAATGGGCTGGCATCAGTCAGGATGTGGCCCAGAAGTTAATTGACAGCATGCCAGGGCGGATTGCAGAGGTCTTGAAAAAGCAGGATCAACACTGCAAATATTGACTCTGCATAAACTTAATGTAATTGTCAATAAAAGCCATTGCCACTTATGGAATGCTTGTAATTATACTTCAGTATCCCATAGTAACATCTGACAAAAATATCTCATAACACTGAAGCAGTGAACTTTGTGAAGACCAATACTTGTGTCATTCTCAAAACTTTTGACCCCGACTGTACAGTAATATGTTACTTTACTAGCAATAGTGACAGTATTTTTCAAGTTCATAATCTGTGTGTGCCCAGATGCTGATGGTCCCTGAGTATAAGACTCGCCTGCGGAGCCTCCATTTTAAGACGACCCTGCAGGAGAAGACAGAGGAGATGAAGGCTGGATACGAATGGATCTACAGGGCCTCGGTAGAACTCAGAAGCAGCAAGAAACTGGCCAAGATCCTCGAGGTAATAAAACTATTGTAACTCGCTCCCTGAGAGTGGAAAACAGTAGCTTAATGGTTGAGAAATGGCAAACAGCTCTCTTGTTTATTTCATATTATTTATGTTACCCTGCTGTTGTAATCTAAGGTTATTAAAGAAGATGCATTGTGTGTAAAATCATATAGGATAAGATAATATGATACAGACTCCGAGGTATGGATAATGTGGTGATCACGATGTGTTACTGGTAAACTGTTTCTAAACCTCTGTTTCTGTCTACAGTTTGTGCTGGCAATGGGGAATTACCTGAACAATGGTCAACCCAAGACAAACAAAACCACTGGCTTTAAGATCAACTTTCTCACTGAGGTATGAATGGATGTTCATGCTCTAACTGACTGGGCTTTAGCCTCATTTGGATGAATGGATGTTCATGCTCTAACTGACTGGGCTTTAGCCTCATCTGGATGAATGGATGTTCATGCTCTAACTGACTGGGCTTTAGCCTCATCTGGATGAATGGATGTTCATGCTCTAACTGACTGGGCTTTAGCCTCATTTGGATGAATGGATGTTCATGCTCTAACTGACTGGGCTTTAGCCTCATCTGGATGAATGGATGTTCATGCTCTAACTGACTGGGCTTTAGCCTCATCTGGATGAATGGATGTTCATGCTCTAACTGACTGGGCTTTAGCCTCATCTGGATGAATGGATGTTCATGCTCTAACTGACTGGGCTTTAGCCTCATCTGGATGAATGGATGTTCATGCTCTAACTGACTGGGCTTTAGCCCCATTTGTCTTTTTAGGATTTGTGTTGTCTTTGCCTTGGTGTTGACGTCTTTCTAATGCCAAATTCTATCTCACCTTCCTTCTTACAGCTCAGCACCACTAAAACAGTGGATGGTAAATCCACCTTCCTCCACATTCTTGCCAAATCGCTATGCCAACACTTCCCAGAACTGCTGAACTTTGCCAGGGACCTCACAACCGTGCCACTCGCAGCCAAAGGTACAGTAAGACAACAACACACAATGCTCTTTACCTGGCTCTGTCCGTCAGCAGAACTCTGAGGTTCACTAGCAGAATGCATTAGTTCCATTTAGTGCATTTCAATATGTACTACAAGTCATGTCCTTATCAGGTTCCTGATAATTCGTTTCCTGATAGTTACTTTTCAATATTGAGATATGCCTTACAGCAGTTATCTCATAAGACTGAAAAACTACAGCATTTATAATGAATGGCATTGACATTAGACACTATGCATTGGATTTGTCTCATATAAGTCATACTGCATGGTTTTCAATTTAACTTTCTCTGCAATGAATCAGGGATGTGTCTCACATGAGTCATACTGCATGGTTTTCTATTGAACTTTCTCTGAAGTGAATCAACGAGTCCTGACAGCTGAGCTGGCTGACCTCCACTCCATCATCAAGGACATCAGGACAGCCTGTCAGAAGATCCCTGCCACGGCCGAGGATCACTTCGCTGCCGTCATGAGTGTATCCTTCCATCAACAACAAGAAAGCCCTTCACAACACATTTCACGCACATAGTAACACACTGTAGTTAGTAATTACACTGTAATAGTCTGCATTGTTGGGAATGGGCTCGTAAGTAAGAATTTCACAGTAAAGTCTACACCTGTTGTATTCAGCGCATTGGGAAAATAAAA
The DNA here is from genome assembly GCF_964263955.1 of Coregonus lavaretus. Taxonomy (NCBI): domain Eukaryota; kingdom Metazoa; phylum Chordata; class Actinopteri; order Salmoniformes; family Salmonidae; genus Coregonus; species Coregonus lavaretus. The sequence continues at coordinate 11,788 of NW_028158333.1, forward strand.
TTTGATTTGATTTACAGTACCAGTCAAAAGTTTGGACACACCTACTCATTCAAGGGTTTTTCTTTATTTTTACTATTTTCTACATTGTAGAATAATAGTGAAGACATCAAAAACTATAAAATAACACATATGGAATCATGTAGTAACCAAAAAAGGGTTAAACAAATCAAAATATATTTTAGATTTTAGATTATTCAAAGTAGCCACCCTTTGCCTTGATGACAGCTTTGCACACTATTGACATTCTCTCAACCAGCTTCATGAGGAATGCTTTTCCAACAGTCTTGAAGGAGTTCCCACATATGCTGAGCACTTGTTGGCTGCTTTTCCTTCACTCTGCGGTCCAACTCATCCCAAACCATCTCAATTGGGTTGAGGTCGGGTGATTGTGGAGGCCAGGTTATCTGATGCAGCACTCCATCACTCTCCTTCTTGGTCAAATAGCCCTTACACAGCCTGGAGGTTTGTTTTGGGTCATTGTCCTGTTGAAAAACAAATGACAGTCCCACTAAGCGCAAACCAGATTGGTATGGCATAGCGCTGCAGAATGCTGTGGTAGCCATGCTGGTTAAGTGTGCCCTGAATTCTAAATAAATCACTGACAGTGTCACCAGTAATGCACCCCCACACCATCACACCTCCTCCTCCATGCTTCACGTGGAAACCACACATGCAGAGATCATCCGTTCACCTACTCTGCGTCTCACAAAGACACAGCGGTTGGAACCAAAAATCTCAAATTTGAGATGTGTCTGTTACTTTAACTCTGTGAATCATTTATTTGGGCTGCAATCTGAGGTGCAGTTAACTCTAATGAACTTATCCTCTGCAGCAGAGGTAACTTTGGGTCTTCCTTTCCTGTGGGTGTGTCACGATCGTAGAAAGGAGCAGACCAAAGCGCAGCGTGTTGAGCGAACATCGTAGACTTTATTATTAAAGAAACCACGATAAAAACAATAAACCACGATCATGAAGTCCTCAGTGACACGACTGAAACGGAAACAAACAGGCAAGGTTAGGTGCACGACAGAAAGCTCTGGGTAAGCAGGGCGCCTACTCACCTGGGGGGACCCCCCAATGCTAGACCTGCCATCTCCTCCCCTGGAGGACCCGCCCCAGCACCTAGCCGCAGTGTGCCCTCCACGACCACAGTTGGTGCAAGGGCCGGGTCCCCTCGGGCTCCTCCTCCTCCGTTCCCTAGCGCCAGCACCTCCGAGCTCCATAGGACTCGGCTCGGAGGCGCTGGAGAGTGGAATGGGCGAACCCCCCCCTCCGGGACGCCCACGGGTGGCGAGCAGGGTATCCAGCCGGATGGCCATGTCGACCAGTTGGTCGAAAGTTAACGACGTGTCCCTGCACGCCAACTCTCGCTGGACGTCCTCTCGGAGGCTGCAGCGGAAATGGTCAATATGGGCCCGCTCATTCCACCCTGCATCAGCCGCTAGGGTCCGGAACTCTAAGGCAAAGTCCTGTGCGCTCCTCATCCCCTGTCGGAGGTAGAACAGACGTTCCCCCCCCGCCTTCCCTTCTGGTGGATGGTCGAATACAGCACGGAAGCGGCGGGAGAACTCCGCATAGTTCGTGGTTGCGGCGTCCATTCTCCTCCACTCGGCGTTGGCCCACTCCAACGCCTTGCCGGTGAGACAGGAGATGAGGGCTGAGACGCTCTCGTGTCCCGAGGGCGCCGGGTGTACGGTGGCGAGGTAGAGCTCCACCTGCAGCAGGAACCCTTGACACCCGGCGGTGGAGCCGTCGTACGCCCTCGGGAGCGAGAGCCGAATCCCACTGGGTTCCGGAGATGAAACCGGAGGGCTGACCGCTGGAGCTGGGTCGGTGGTTGGAGGTGTGGGCACCCCGCTGGTCTCCCATCGGTGTAGAGTGTTCATCACCCTCTCCAGGGCGTGACAGACCTGGTTCATTCGGTCCTCCTGACCACGAAGACGTTCGTCCATATCGGCGGTCGGCGCGGTCGCTCCTGCTGATTCCATTGTGATGCGTGTTTTTGTCAGCCTGCCTCTTCGAGTTTGTTCTCTCGTTGTGTTGTAATTACGAGAGCTCGCACTGTGTGCGCTTTTCCTTGTTTTCTCGCACTGTGTATTTCGTGCGTAATTGTTCGCGCCACCCGGTTGGGTTGGCGACTTATACTTGTGTTTGGACTTAGTAAAGTTCTGTTGACGTCCTCCTGGTTTCCTGCGCCTGATTCCTATCATCCACCTACACCAGTCTGACAGGGTGTCCTCATGAGAGCCAGTTTCATCATAGCGCTGGATGGTTTTTGTGACTGCACTTGAAGAAACTGAAATTTTCCGTATTGACTGACCTTAATGTCTTAAAGTAATGATGGACTGTCATTTCTCTTTGCTTATTTGAGCTGTTCTTGCCATAATATGGACTTGGTCTTTTACCAATAGGGCTATCTTCTGTATACCACCCCTATCTTGTCACAACACAACTGATTGGCTCAAACACATTAAGAAGGAAAGAAATTCCACAAATTAACTTTTAACAAGGCACACCTGTTAATTGAAATGCATTCCAGTTGACTACCTCATTAAGCTGGTTGAGAGAATACAAAGAGTGTGCAAAGCTGTCATCAAGGCAAAGGGTGGCTACTTTGAAGAATCTCAAATATAAAATATATTTTGATTTGTTTAACACTTTTTTGGTTACTACATGATTCCATATGTGTTATTTCATAGTTTTGATGTCTTCACTATTATTCTACAATGTAGAAAATAGTTTAAAAAATAAAGAAAAAGCCTTGAATGAGTAGGTGTGTCCAAACTTTTGACTTGTACTGTAATTACACCATAACAGTGGTCAGTATGTTACTAGTAAGAATGTGTCACTGTGCTTCGAATGGTCTGACAGTTGACAGTTTGACCCTTGACCCTGGAGATAAAGGGCTTCCTGGAGAACAGTCACCCAGCGGTTCAGTCTCTGGACTCTCTGCAGCTGAGAGCCATGGACGAGTTCACTAAGGTGGCCTCGTACTTTGGAGAGGACAGCAAGGCCACCTCCACTGAGGCCTTCTTCGCCATTTTCGCTGAGTTTACTTCTAAGTTTGAGGTGAGCCAGTAGCCATAATGATGCCCTTGACAGGTCTCTGACCGTACAATTTGACAGCATTCAAATGCATCTGTGACTCATGTACGATGATTGGTTCTGTTTTCCAGAGAGCACTGAATGAGACCCAAGCCACTGAGAACCCCTGCAGCCCCAGAGTGCCCTCTCCCCTGGCCTGGTAGAATGAGACCCAGGCCACTGAGAACCCCTGCAGCCCCAGAGTGCCCTCTCCCCTGGCCTGGTAGAAAGAGACCCAGGCCACTGAGAACTCCTGCAGCCCCAGAGTGCCCTCTCCCCTGGCCTGGTAGAGACTGGATAGCTCCTCTGCTCTCCACAACCAAAGTGCCAAGACAACACAAAGAAACAGTCACAGTTACTGGGACACAAACAACATGATCTTCAACACTACGGAATGCCGTAGGGCCAGGAGTTCTTCCTGACCATGTGATCTGACCAGAAAGAACTCTCAGCCAAAGGGTCCAGAGTTTTTCCTGGTAAGGTCAAGTGGCACTAGAAATTAGTAATGAAGATGAATATGTTTAGATAATATGAGTATATATTTTATATTGGATTGTATTAAATTGAAATTATATTGAAATTGTATCGATAAAGCATAGATGTGCAGGTAACTGACAACATAATGGAAACTGTGATGAGTACTGAGGATACGAAGAGGCAGGACGTAGACGCAGGAATCAACAATGTAAAGGTTTACTTAACACTGAGCAAGAGAACAACAAAGAGCGAGTACACGACAAGACACTAACAATCACACACAACACAACACTGAACAGTCCAGGGCTATATAGGGGTGATGATGAGGTGCAGGTGCACTGGAGGTGATTTGGGTGCATTGGCTTTCCATTCTGGTGTTGCCGAGGTGGTGCGCTCAGACCGGTGGCTCAGTAGACCGGCGAATCAGAACGCCGGAAGGGAGCAACGGGAGGAGACGTGACAGAAACACAGACAAGTGTTTTAATAGGGCGTTGGGCCACCCCAAGCCACCACAACAGCTTCAATGCGCCTTGGCATAACTTCTACAAGTTGTTATAACTACAGTGAGGGGAAAAAAGTATTTGATCCCCTGCTGATTTTGTACGTTTGCCCACTGACAAAGAAATGATCAGTCTATCATTTTAATGGTAGGTTTATTTGAACAGTGAGAGACAGAACAACAACAAAATCCAGAAAAACGCATGTCAAAAAGGTTATAAATTTATTTGCATTTTAATGAGGGAAATAAGTATTTGACCCCCTCTCAATCAGAAAGATTTCTGGCTCCCAGGTGTCTTTTATACAGGTAACGAGCTGAGATTAGGAGCACACTCTTAAAGGGAGTGCTCTTAATCTCAGCTTGTTACCTGTATAAAAGACACCTGTCCACAGAAGCAATCAATCAATCAGATTCCAAACTCTCCACCATGGCCAAGACCAAAGAGCTCTCCAAGGATGTCAGGGACAAGATTGTAGACCTACCCAAGGCTGGAATGGGCTACAAGACCATCGCCAAGCAGCTTGGTGAGAAGGTGACAACAGTTGGTGCGATTATTCGCAAATGGAAGAAACACAAAAGAACTGTCAATCTCCCTCGGCCTGGGGCTCCATGCAAGATCTCACCTCGTGGAGTTGCAATGATCATGAGAATGGTGAAGAATCAGCCCAGAACTACACGGGAGGATCTTGTCAATGATCTCAAGGCAGCTGGGACCATAGCCACCAAGAAAATAATTGGTAACACACTACGCCGTGAAGGACTGAAATCCTGCAGCGCCCGCAAGGTCCCCCTGCTCAAGAAAGCACATATACAGGGCCGTCTGAAGTTTGCCAATGAACATCTGAATGATTCAGAGGAGAACTGGGTGAAAGTGTTGTGGTCAGATGAGACCAAAATGGAGCTCGTTGGCATCAACTCAACTCGCCGTGTTTGGAGGAGGAGGAATGCTGCCTATGACCCCAAGAACACCATCCCCACCATTAAACATGGAGGTGGAAACATTATTCTTTGGGGGTGTTTTTCTGCTAAGGGGACAGGACAACTTCACTGCATCAAAGGGACGATGGACGGGGCCATGTACCGTCAACTCTTGGGTGAGAACCTCCTTCCCTCAGCCAGGGCATTGAAAATGGGTCGTGGATGGGTATTCCACCATGACAATGACCCAAAACACACGGCCAAGGCAACAAAGGAGTGGCTCAAGAAGAAGCACATTAAAGTCCTGGAGTGGCCTAGCCAGTCTCCAGACCTTAATCCCATAGAAAATCTGTGGAGGGAGCTGAAGGTTCGAGTTGCCAAACGTCAGACTCAAAACCTTAATGACTTGGAGAAGATCTGCAAAGAGGAGTGGAACAAAATCCCTCCTGAGATGTGTGCAAACCTGGTGACCAACTACAAGAAACGTCTGACCTCAGTGATTGCCAACAAGGGTTTTGCCACCAAGTACTAAGTCATGTTTTGCAGAGGGGTCAAATACTTATTTCCCTCATTAAAATGCAAATCAATGTATAACATTTTTGCTGACTGTTCAAATAAACCTACCATTAAAATTATAGACTGATCATGTCTTTGTCAGTGGGCAAACGTACAAAATCAGTATATTTGAGGGATGCTACACCATTCTTCCATGAGAAATTCTATAATTTGGTGTTTTGTTAATGAGCAGTGGAAAACGCTGTCTCAGGCGCCGCTCCAGAATCTCCCATAAGTGTTCAATTTGGTTGAAATCTGTTGACTGAGACACACACCCTTTAAATCCCCTATGCACCTTTAAGACCCCTCTTTCAAAGTCACTGAGATCTCTTCTTCTTGCCATGGTAGCCAAAATAATGGGCAACTGGCCATTTCTATACATGACCCTAAGCATGATGGGATGTTAATTGCTTAATTAACTCAGTAACCACACCTGTGTGGAAGCACCTGCTTTTAATATACTTTGTATCCCTCATTTACTCAAGTGTTTCCTTTATTTTGGCAGTTAGCTGTATATGTAAATGACTATGACATTTTAGATGGCTGATAGTCATACGTTATGTTATCTAGAGCTGAGCATTATTTGTACAGATGAACTTGATCTGCAAAGTGCTGTGCAACAGAAACACATAATCACTGCCTCGTAGATTGTGATGATAGAATGCAGTATTAACCTACCAAGAATCATTACATTGGCATGACAAATGTACTGTGAATTATTACTACAAAATTTAGAAGCTTTCTGGTGCCAATGTAATTGCTGTCATCCTAACATTTGGCATTTCAAAACTTGCTCTGGGCAGTGGAAACAACAAAGAATACCACTCTCCTAAGTGTTTTACAGTATGAAGAGCAACATGAAATAAGAGGGTTAACCCACTGGCGCTAATATATGAATAGCTGCTAACTGAAAGACATCAATCCATTTTAGCATTGAGTGGTCCAGGCGGCTCTTGGGGTCACTGTGGTTGTTGCTGATGAACCGTCCATTCCACTGCATTTTTAAAAAATCTTGTTTTAGAACAAATATTCACTGTTTGCTGGTGTTCATTTAAAGCTGTTTTGAAGGTATTTCCTGTGTTTCTACTTTCCCTTCATAATTCATTTTTACATAGACATTTCAGTCCGAGCTGCCATCTTGAAAATACTAATGTATTTATTTACAGACCTGTTGTACCAGGCTTGCAATTTGTCATCATGTTCAAAAAGACACTGCTACACATTTAAATCGTGCCACAAGTGCAGTACAGTTTTATGACAAGCATTTGCATGTTGCTATAGGTGTTGCTTTGTGTTAAAATGATTGTACATCTGGATTTGTTTACTTTTATTGTATTCTCACAAGTTGGGTCTAAAATGTAGGCCTATTATAACTCTAGGTCAATTTAAGTTTACTGTTAATTTATTGAAATGTTCATTTTGTATAGCCTAAGTGTGTTTTTTTTAAATATGTTTTCATTGATATTAATGGAGTACTTTGTATAGTTCTAAAAATATTGACTTTTTATGTTGGCCATATGGTTGCTTCTGGATCAGTTGTACTTGTTTTGGATCTGTAAAAAGACAAATGCTTGACAAATAAACTGCCTGATACCCACGAGCTTCTTTGGAGCTAATGACGAACATGGACCAAATGAAGTGCAGTTTGTCGCGTGGTGATGCAGTTGCCACAGTAACGGGAACATGGCAGTAAATCCTTTGCCATCATCTCTTCCTGGCAGCGTCAATCCGTATTTCAACGCCTACAAAAACTCGCTTTTTACCGATGTCGAAAAACAGAAAACAACCTGCAAAGTAAGGCTGAAGACTTCAATAAATTATCATGTGATAGAAGTTTCCAAACAGGACGCGCGATGGCGCGCTAACATACAGATTTGGGGTCATGATCAGCATCCCTTCAATGAATGAAGGTTTTTAGCAGTGAGCGCGTCTAAACTCAGCTTGTTTCTGTCTCTTGGGTTTGTAGAAACGTTTTATCCATAGACTGGTGTATGTAGCGACGAGAAAGCTAAACGCTGACGATAATCAAAGTGCAATTGCAGGTAAAAAAATAAAAAGGTAAAATCTTAGCCAGAATGTATTTCTAGAGAATGAGTTGCTCACTGTCTGCTTGTCTTCATTCCAGAATACTATGAGCAATTTTTGTCGAAATTCCAGAAAAACACACAGACTGAAAAAGTCACTGGCATACTGCTATTATATCCCAAAAGTATCATTCATTTGATGGAGGTATGTTGAGAATTAACAATTTTACCTCACTTACAGATGTTGGTGTATCACCATTAGTAGCATTATAAATGGCATTTCTTTGGTTTTAGTCCTCTTCAGAAGTTCTCCACATGATTCTGGAAGATCTGAACGAAATGGAGAAAATCCCAAAGTAAGATTTCCTCTGACTCCTCCTCATCGAGGATAGATGGTCCTTGCTTTGCTCTGCTATCTGGACCCCTGTAGCTCAGTTGGTAGAGCATGGCGCTTGCAACGCCAGGGTTGTGGGTTCGTTTCCAACGGGGGGCCAGTATGAAAATGTATGCACTCACTAATTGTAAGTCGCTCTGGATCAGAGCGTCTGCTAAATTATGTAAATGTAATATCTGACTGGATGTTTTTGGCCCAGATGCCCACTGAAGGAGGTGCGTATCCTGGTGGTGTCTCATTGTGTGCTGAGACGTATGTTCCCGTTGTGGGGCTACCGCTTCGTGACGCTGCCCCTCAGCCTCCAGGACCCCAACCCACAGACCCAGTCCGTGGAGACCCTGGTCCCAGACAGCCTGGCCATGATCTACAAGATGTGTGTGTGTCTACTCAAACGCAGGGTAAAGGAGATGCAAACACTGTTGGTGGTGAATGTCTGTACATGCCAATTTTAAGACAAATCCATCCTTTCCTTTGTAAGGTATTTTGATTTGATGCATGTAAGCCCTCTACATGAGAGGAGTGTCACAGGCCTGTTTGTGTTTGTGTGGTTCTATAGAGTAGCTGTTCAGTGTGTGTGTTGTTCTATAGGGTAGCTGTTCAGTGTGTGTGTTGCTCTATAGGGTAGCTGTTCAGTGTGTGTGTTGTTCTATAGGGTAGCTGTTCAGTGTGTGTGTTGCTCTATAGAGTAGCTGTTCAGTGTGTGTTGTTCTATAGGGTAGCTGTTCAGTGTGTGTGTTGCTCTATAGAGTAGCTGTTCAGTGTGTGTGTTGTTCTATAGGGTAGCTGTTCAGTGTGTGTGTTGTTCTATAGGATAGCTGTTCAGTGTGTGTGTGTTGCTCTATAGAGTAGCTGTTCAGTGTGTGTTGTTCTATAGGGTAGCTGTTCAGTGTGTGTGTTGCTCTATAGAGTAGCTGTTCAGTGTGTGTGTTGTTCTATAGGGTAGCTGTTCAGTGTGTGTGTTGCTCTATAGAGTAGCTGTTCAGTGTGTGTTGTTCTATAGGGTAGCTGTTCAGTGTGTGTTGTTCTATAGGGTAGCTGTTTAGTGTGTGTGTTGCTCTATAGAGTAGCTGTTGAGTGTGTGTGTTGTTCTATAGGGTAGCTGTTCTGTGTGTGTGTTGTTCTAAAGGGTAGCTGTTCAGTGTGTGTGTTGCTCTATAGAGTAGCTGTTCAGTGTGTGTTGTTCTATAGGGTAGCTGTTCAGTGTGTGTGTTGCTCTATAGAGTAGCTGTTCAGTGTGTGTGTTGTTCTATAGGGTAGCTGTTCAGTGTGTGTGTTGCTCTATAGAGTAGCTGTTCAGTGTGTGTTGTTCTATAGGGTAGCTGTTCAGTGTGTGTGTTGCTCTATAGAGTAGCTGTTCAGTGTGTGTGTTGTTCTATAGGGTAGCTGTTCAGTGTGTGTGTTGTTCTATAGGGTAGCTGTTCAGTGTGTTATGTTGTTCTAAACCATATGAGGTCCGGGGGCTGCCGTTTTTGTTTAGTTTTTTTGTTTGCATTTTATCCCCAATTTCGATCTCGTCTCATCGTTGCAACTCTCCAACGGGCTCGGGAGAGGCGCAGGTCGAGTCATGCGTCCTCAGAAACATGACCCGCCAAAACGCGCTTCTTAACACCGGCCCGCTTAACACAGAAGCCAGCTGCACCAATGTGTCGGAGGAAACACAGCTCAACTGATGACTGAAGTCAGCCTGCAGGTGCCAGGCCCGCCACAAGGAGTCGTAGAGCGTGATGAGCCAAGTAAAGCTGTGTGCTGTTCTATAGGGTAGCTGTTCAGTGTGTGTGTGTGTGTGTGTTGTTCAAATCTATAGGGTAGCTGTTCAGTGTGAGAGTGTGTGTGTTACAGGGTAGCGGTTCAGGCCAGGATGATCAGGAGCAGGCTCTTCTGTTAGAGGAGGATACAGTCATCTACCTCTGTCAGAGTCCTGTGCTGCACTCCCCATCCACCTTCCTACAAACCTACACCAAGCCTACCAACATCCTCATGGACTCCGGTAAATGCTTTGTGTGCGTTTTATCTAGGGCTAGATCCGCGTTATAGCGTGATTGAAATTTAAAGATAATTGCCAATTGAGCAGACATCTGCAGTATTTACCGTGCATGCAGTCTCCTCGAACGCGGGAACATTGCCTTTAAATTTAAATCACGCTATAGCGCAGATCTTCCGCAATCCGGATTGAACATAGACCTCAGTCGGGAATCAGAATAATTTAAAAACAACTATTTGTCTTTTATTTTAGAAATCGTGTGGCCAACACACCGCAGACTTTACTGGTAGAAGAAATGAAGAAATTATTACTAGACAATCCTCCTCCCATCAGTAACACCAAATAAAACACTTTCTTACTGTATATCTGCATGTATGCGTATGTATGTGATTAAGCCATGACTCACAACCATTTCAACTTTTTCTTCATATACTTTATTTTATTCGGACAGAGAGTATAACCAAGCATTCATTTGACATTGTATTTATTTCTTGTTTAAGCTCAACAGTCTGCATACAAAACTAGCTGAGCTCAAAATGCAGCTTTAACATTTCTAGTTTAATGGCATTTGTTAGTCTTTCAGAGCCTCGAAACAAGGTGCTCTTTCTGCAGAAGGATAAGGCAGCAAGTTAAAGGAGAAGAGAGGGGGGAATCTCAGTAAAACTATATGGATGATGATCGTCTCTCAGTAAGACTACATGGATGATGATCGTCTCTCAGTAAGACTACATGGATGATGATCGTCTCTCAGTAAGACTACATGGATGATGATCGTCTCTGAAAAGCAGTACAATTACTGAACGTGTTCAGGGCAACTGAAGCATCCAGAAATGTGCCCTTTTGTTGGTACCATTCAGGTTCTGTTCTCTAGGAGCACAACCCTGCACTATAGTAAAGGAAAAGCAATACGTATAAAAAATTAATGATATTGAAGCTTTTCTGGTCTAGTGAATCCAACACCACCTCACTACTAGGTTATTACATCGGTTTATGTGTAAAACCCAGCTCCGTGGGAAAGATAGCAGAATGATCTTCCATATAGAAACCTGTTCACTGGAAAGCAAGCGCTTGTGGGGTTTAGACTTGGTTCAATATCAACTGTTGAAGTGATTCCCTAGACAGATGACAAAGTAGCTATAGTATAAGCGCTTAAACCGTCCTTTCCAACATTCACTTATACAGGAAACTGTCACTTCAATGCCCCAACATCAGCGTAAACACAGAAGGTTAGGAAGGCACCTACAAGCCAAGACGTACAGCATATACACAGTCTATAGACCTAATACTGCTACAACGAGTTATGGAACCAGTAAGGCATGATTCAGAAAACTGCATGATTTTTAACTCAAGCCACAGGGAATGCGTTTTTGGAAATAAATACATAGAGCGAAGGATAAAAAGGTCAAAGTGTTTGAGACGACTGGAAACCTGCAGTCACAAGCTACACATTTTTTTTGTTCTGGTTTCTACTTTTACCCACATTTCCTGTGCTTTACATTTACAAATAGTATTCTTCAGTTCTAAGGCCATCATCATAATCAACAACAAAACACCTCACACCAATATCAAAGTCTGTCTGTCCACTGTTAACAAACCCACTCAATACTACCAGTCCCTTCAGGTGCAACATCCCATGCAAATACATACCGTTTCCATTCCAAACTCTCTATTTATTCATCCCAATTTGTTTTTACAAAGCTTTAATCAAGGCTGTTCTGTTCTGTAGTCCCCCTAGGGTGGTCGAGTTGATTGTATATAGTAGTAGCTGTAAAAGGGCTGAGGTGGAGCGGACCAATGGGGTGATGATGGTGGGTAAGTTAGTGTGTGGTGGACACGGAGGTGGAGTTGGCAGAGAACAGCAGAGGTGTGGTGATCTGAGGGGAGCCTGAGGTAGAAGTTACCACTAACCACAGATCTAGGACCAGATCTCCCTACCCCTAGTCGTACAGTTATCCATTAGGGGATGAAACTAATATCTGACCCTGGACCTGTGGTTAGGGTCAACTTCTACCCACACCTGGAGAGGAGATGGAGAGGGGACAGAGAGCCAAGCCCAGTCCTCTTCATTATAGGACGGTACTTTCTGTGTCCAGGTCTGAGTCTTTGGGCTGGGGCACGGGCGTCATGGGGGCCATGGAGGGGGTGGTCACTGGCTGCTGGTCCACAGCAAACTCAGGGACGAAGGCTCGGGTCAACCCTTTGAGAGACAGCACTGGGTCTGGACAGGACAGAGAGAGTGAAATGTTACTGCTCCAGCTGACTGAGGAGTTACTGTTAAGTCTTTAGCTGTAGTAGTTTGTTGAGTGATTGTATCAAATCAGACACTGAATCATACTTTAGCTAAATATCGTGGATTAACAAAGTAAAAGTACTAAGAATTCAATTAATAGAAATTCCTGAAGGGGAAAACTAAATAGTTGATTTTAAAATCATCAAAAAGTGACTTGAAAATATGTGTTCAATGTTAGTACGTTTTGGCAAGCATGGTTGATGTGCATAAAGAGAGACAAGCAAAATGCTAATTCAACCTCCAGTACAGACTGTCACATCCTCAATCTGAAGGACCTGACATCCAAACAGTGACGTCAACCTATGCAATCTACTACCATTATTGAACATTTTCCATTGGCTTCAAGATCAAAAAAAGAAAATAGCAGTGAATCATCAAGTAGCGTTAAGTGCCAGCATTTCAGAGAGGATGCCGAGACCACAGATTTATTTTTGAACAGAGTAATGCTGATGCTATCCACGTTCCATCATAAAGGAATATAAAGCAGCCATTTCACTTTTGAAAACCACATTGCTGCTGTCATCACTATTCTGCATGCACCTTCTAAACACAATCCTGTCCCATGCATACCGGAACACTAAAACCTGATGCGGTTGGGTTGCCACACTAAAACCTGATGCGGTTGGGTTGCCACACTAAAACCTGATGCGGTTGGGTTGCCACACTAAAACCTGATGCGGTTGGGTTGCCACACTAAAACCTGATGCGGTTGGGTTGCCACACTAAAACACCAAGACAAGACAGGCTATAGTAGAGCTGGGAAGATAAACCGAAAACTAAATCGACACCGACCATACCGATCAGTTATCACAGGCATTTTGCTGATATCGTTCATTACGATAAATTGCCTGTACTAGAGAAATTAAGTTTGAAATGAAATACCTTTGCTAATCTGGGTAACTGTTAATGGGCCAATTGATGGCTACAACCGTCAAACTAGTATTAGTAGTTTAAAAAGGATCATATAAAAAAACGGTGGTGCACAATAATGTTTTAAACATATCGTTCTATTTATCGCTATCGCATCAATTCAGGCAATTTATGGCGATATGTATTTTTGTCCATATCACCCAGCTCTAGACCATAGGGATGCAGTACTTTTACCCTAAATGGTCTGATCATACTATAATGATATTCTGATGTTGTTTATTTATGTACAATAGTACAGGCCAAGACAAGGAGGGTGTCCACTTCAGAGTCTTCTAATCAAGATGAACAATGACTTAACAAAATAAATTCATTGAAAAAAAAGTACATTTCCAGAGGGAGAGCAAATGCAATTGAAGGGTTTGCAAAAGACATACTGACAGAATCAAATAAAAAAAAGTTAATATTCTGCCAATTCCATGAATCAAATCAGTTTTCAGTTTCTGGTATCCTCTCATAATTTACAGACAAACCAATTAGAGATGTCCTTTGCAAACCCTACATCAAAATGTTACTGACATTTAAATGATTTAATAATGAAGGTTGAAAGTCATGATGATTCATGACCATTGAGAACGATGATAAAACATCTATTGGAAAAGCAGGCACAAGTGGTAGGTTTCTAAAAGTATGTTGTGGTAATGGAGTAATGCAGAAACAGATGACGTGCAGCAGCTGCAGAATACAAGTCCTGACAAACCTCTTTCATAGATGCTCCTTAACCTGTGGACACAGGACTTTTAGAGATAAAACATTGTCAATGTACTTTCAACACTAGAGGAAAATACACAAGTGAGAAGGCAGTACTGAACCAATACTATAAACTGAAAGGGATTGTTGTTATACACTACATGACCAAAGTACGTAGACACCTGCATCGTCAAATATCTCATTCCAAAATCATCTCTTTCCAAAATCATGGGCATTAATAAGGAGTTGGTCCCCCCTTTGCTGCTACAACAGTCTCCTCTCTTCTGGGAAGGCTTTCCACTAGATGTTGGAACATTGCTGCGGGAACTTCCTTCCATTCAACCACAAGTGCATTAGGGAGGTCGGACACTGATGTTGGGCGATTAGGCCTGGCTCGCAGTCAGCCTTCCAATTCATCCCAAAGGTATTCGATGGGGTTGAGGTCAGGGCTCTGTGCAGGCCAGTCAAGTTCTTCCACACCGATCTCGACAAACCATTTCTGTATGGACCTCGCTTTGTGCACGGGGGCATTGTCCTGCTGAAACAGGAAAAAACCTTCTCCAAACTGTCGCCACAAAGTTGGAAGCACAGAATCGTCTATAATGTCATTGTATGCTGTAGCGTTAAGATTTCCCTTCACTGGAACTAAGAGGCCTAGCCCCAACCATGAAAAACAGCCCAATACCATTATTCCTCCTCCACCAAACTTTACAGTTGGCACTATGCATTGGGGCAGGTAGCGTTCTCCTTGCATCCGCCAAACCCAGATTTGTCCGTTGGACTACCAGATGGTGAAGCGTGATTCATCACTCCAGAGAACTCACTTCCACTGCTCCAGAGTCCAATGGCGGCGCGAGCTCTACACCACTCCAGCCAACGCTTAGCATTGCGCATGGTGATCTTAGGCTTGTGTGCGGCTGCTTGGCCATGGAAACCCATTTCATTAAGCTCCCGACGAACAGTTCTGGTGCTGATGTTGCTTCCAGAGGCAGTTTGGAACGTTGTAGTGAGTGTTGCAACTGAGGACAGACGATTATTACGCGATACGGTCCCCTTCTGTGAGCTTGTGTGGCCTACCACTTTGCGGCTGAGCCATTGTTGCTCCTAGACGTTTCCACTTCACAATAAGAGCACTTACAGTTGTCCGGGGCAGCTCTAGCAGGGCAGAAATTTGACTGACTTGTTGGAAAGGTGGCATCCTATGACGGTGCCACATTGAAAGTCACTGAGTTCTTCGGGATGGGCCATTCTACTGCCAATGTTTGTCTATGGAGATTGCATGGCTGTGTGCTCGATTTTATACACCTGTCAGCAACGGTGTGGCTGAAATAGCCGAATCCATTAATTTGAAGGGGTGTCCACATACTTTATACAGTGGGGAGAACAAGTATTTGATACACTGCCGATTTTGCAGGTTTTCCTTCTTACAAAGCATGTAGAGGTCTGTAATTTTTATCATAGGTACACTTCAACTGTGAGAGATGGAATCTAAAACAAAAATCCAGAAAATCACATTGTATGATTTTTAAGTAATTAATTTGCATTTTATTGCATGACATAAGTATTTGATCACCTACCAACCAGTAAGAATTCCGGCTTTCACAGACCTGTTAGTTTTTCTTTAAGAAGCCCTCCTGTTCTCCACTCATTACCTGTATTAACTGCACCTGATTCCGAAGTGTACCTATGATAAAAATTACAGACCTCTACATGCTTTGTAAGTAGGAAAACCTGCAAAATCGGCAGTGTATCAAATACTTGTTCTCCCCACTGTATATATAGTGTGTCAGTTCTATGTCTGTTTTTAGAATTAGTTGTTAATGTCCTTCTGTGACGTGTTGCCAACAACCAAATTAATCTCCCTTCATGGGACAATAAAGCATCACTTGACTGGACTCACCCATGATTTTGTAGGCTGTGCTGCAGATCCCATTGGTATCATTTCCCTGTGTGGGGGGCTGAGGGGGCGGAGGAATGTTGGGCCTGTTTCTTGGTTTGGGGACGGGGCGTGGCCGGGGGAGGGAGCCTGACTGGAAGGGCGAGGTGGAGGCAGGATGTGCACCGGGTATGTCCTGGGGGACGGTGGAGGGTGGAGGTGTGTCAGGCGGGGTGGGGGTGTCTGTAGGAGAGTATTCCTCCCCCGGGTGGTCTCCTGTGGGCTGGCTGAGGGCCCTGGGTTGGGACGGGGGGCTGACCTGTGAGGGTGTGGGGGGCTGTGGGGGTGGGTGGTTGGGGGCCTGGATGGGGGGCTGGTTGTTGGAGTGGCGGCGAGGGGTGGTGGAGGGCTGGGGTGTGGGCAGGGTGGGGGAGGTAGGGGAGTGGCTTGAGGAGGAGAGGGGTCTGGGAGAGGGGCTGAGGGACTGCCCCTGGCCTGAGGAGGGGTGGTGGTTGGTGGGGTTAATGGGCTGGCCTGAAGGGGGGTTGGACGGCTTGGGAGGGGCAGGGGCTAGCTTCTTTGTACCTGGATAGTGGAGAGAGAGGTGGACTTCAGAATATATCTTATGTCTACATATATTTGAAGCTACCTGAAATTGCACGTCTATGTCTAACAGCGGAGAGCTACACTGGGGTGTCAAAAAAACAGTGGGTTTCTAGCTGCTACACTGGACCCGTAAATATAGCCAGCCCGAGCAGAGCCCAAAATACTTTATGTAGTGTTCTTGGGCATGAGGCGTTCAATTCTTAAAAATAGAACCAGCGCCTCTCACGGAACCGCGTTGCTTACACCCAGGTTTCATTCAAATGAATAGGTCTCACACTCTGCAAAAGTTAGGCATCCAGTGTAGCATGCTTTTAAATCTATGTCAAATGTAACACTATAACTACTAGTGCACATTACCTTGTAATAAGAGGCTTACTAATGAAAAAGAACAGAACAGCTTCTTTATTCAAATTTCCTCATGATACCATATACATTACACAGTACCAGTCAAAAGTTTGGACACACCTACTCATTCAAGGGTTTTCTTTATTTGTACTATTTTCTACATTGTAGAATCATAGTGAAGACTATGAAATAACACATATGGAATCATGTAGTAACCAAAAAAGTGTTAAACAAATCAAAATATATTTTATATTTGAGATTCTTCAAAGTAGGTACCATTTGCCTTGATGACAGCTTTGCACACTCTTCACATTCTCTCAACCAGCTTCATGAGGTAGTCACCTGGAATGCATTTCAATTAACAGTTGTGCCTTGTTAAAAGTACATTTGTGGAATTTATTTCCTTCTTAATGGGTTTGAGACAATCAGTTGTGTTGTGACAAGGTAAGGGTGGTATACTGAAGATAGCCCTTTTTGGTAAAATACCAAGTTCATATTATGGCAAGAACAGCTCAAATAAGCAAAGAGAAATGAGAGTCCATCATTACTTTAAGACATGAAGGTCAGTAAATCCGGAAAATGTCAAGAACTTTTAAAGTTTCTTCAAGTGCAGTCGCAAAAACCATAAAGCGCTGTGATGAAACTGGCTCTCACAAGGATCGCCACAGGAAAGGAAGACCCAGAGTTACCTCTGCTGCAGAGGATAAGTTCATTAGAGTTAACTGCACCTCAGCAGCCCAAATAAATGCTTCACAGAGTTCAAGTAACAGACATCTCAACATCAACTGTTCAGAGGAGACTGCGTTAATCAGGCCTTCATGGTCGAATTGCTGCAAAGAAGCCACTACTAAAGGACACCAATAAGAAGAAGAGACTTGCTTGGGCCAAGAAACACGAGCAATGGACATTAGACCGGTGTAAATATGGCCTTTGGTCTGATGGGTCCAAAGTTGAGATTTTGGGTTCCAACCGCCGTGTCTTTGTGAGACGCAGAGTAGGTGAACGGATGATCTCCGCATGTTCTTTCTTTTTTTTTAACCTTTATTTAACCAGGTAAACCAGTTGAGAACAAGTTCTCATTTACAACTGCGACCTGGCCAAGATAAAGCAAAGCAGTGCGATAAAAACAACAACAACACAGAGTTACATATGGGATAAACAAAATGTACAGTCAATAACACAACAGAAAATATATATACAGTGTGTGCAAATGTAGTAAGTTATGGAGGTAAGGCAATAAATAGGCCATAGTGCAAAATAATTACAATGTAGTATTAACACTGGAATGATAGATGTGCAGAAGATGATGTGCAAACAGATACTGGGGTGCAAATTAGCAAAATAAATAACAATTTGGGGATGAGGTAGTTGGGTGGGCTAATCACAGATGGGCTGTGTACAGGTGCAGTGATCGGTAAGCTGCTCTTACAACTTATGCTTAAAGTTAGTGAGGGAGATAAGAGTCTCCAGCTTCAGAGATTTTTGCAGTTCGTTCCAGTCATTGGCAGCAGAGAACTGGAAGGAATGGTGGCCAAAGGAGGTGTTGGCTTTGGGGATGACCAGTGAGATATACTTGCTGGAGCGCATACTACGGGTGGGTATTGCTATGGTGACCAATGAGCTAAGATAAGGCAGGGATTTGCCTAGCAGTAATTTATAGATGAGCTGGAGCCAGTGGGTTTGGCGACGAATATGTAGTGAGGGCCAGCCAACAATAGCGTACAGGTCACAATGGTGGGTAGTATATGGGGCTTTGGTGACA
The DNA here is from genome assembly GCF_964263955.1 of Coregonus lavaretus. Classification (NCBI taxonomy): domain Eukaryota; kingdom Metazoa; phylum Chordata; class Actinopteri; order Salmoniformes; family Salmonidae; genus Coregonus; species Coregonus lavaretus. The sequence goes on from NW_028158333.1 coordinate 30,216, forward strand.
AAACGGATGGCACTGTGATAGACTACATCCAATTTGCTGAGTAGAGTGTTGGAAGCTATTTTGTAAATGACATCGCCGAAGTCAAGGATCAGTAGGATAGTCAGTTTTACGAGGGCATGTTTGGCAGCATGAGTGAAGGAGGCTTTGTTGCGAAATAGGAAGCCGATTCTAGATTTAACTTTGGATTGGAGATGCTTAATGTGAGTCTGGAAGGAGAGTTTATGGTCTAACCAGACACCTAGGTATTTGTAGTTGTCCACATATTCTAGGTCATGGGCAAGTTGCAGCGGAGGGTGCAGAGCTGGTGGTCGGGGTAGGGGTAGCCAGGTGGAAAGAATGGCCAGCCAGAGCAAAATGCTTTATCGGTAGTGACAGTGTTTCCTAGCCTCAGTGCAGTGGGCAGCTGGGAGGAGGTGCTCTTATTCTCCATGGACTTTACAGTGTCCCAAAACTTCCTGTGCTACAGGATGCACATTTCTGTTTGAAAAAGGTAGCCTTCGCTTTCCTAACTGATTGTGTATATTGGTTCCTGACTTCCCTGAAAAGTTGCATATCGCGGGGGCTGTTCGATGCTAATGCAGTACGCCACAGGATGTTTTTGTGCTGGTCAAGGGCAGTCAAGTCTGGGGTGAACCAAGGGCTATATCTGCAGCGATACGCCATCCCATCTGGTTTGCGCTTAGTCGGACTATCATTTGTTTTTCAACAGGACAATGACCCAACACACCTCCAGGCTGTGTAAGGGCTATTTGACCAAGAAGGAGGGGAGGACCGAGCCGGCCGGGAGGATAGGGGACATAGAGTCAAAGGATGCAGAAAGGGAGGAAAACTAGACTCCCTGCGGACCTGGCATCTTCGTCAACCATTTTGAAAAGAAGGTTGACGACATCCGATCCTCGTTTGTTAAGTCAAATGACACTGCTGGTCCTGCTCACACTGCCCTACCCTATGCTTTGACTTCTTTCTCCCCTCTCTCTCCAGATAAAATCTTGCGACTTGTGAGGGCCGGCCGCCCAACAACCTGCCCGCTTGACCCTATCCCCTCCTCTCTTCTCCAGACCATCTCCGGTGACCTTCTCCCTTACCTCACCTCGCTCATCAACTCATGTCCCTTCCGTCTTCAAGAGAGCGAGAGTTGCACCCCTTCTCAAAAAACCAACACTCGATCCCTCTGATGTCAACAACTACAGACCAGTATCCCTTCTTTCTTTTCTCTCCAAAACTCTTGAGTGTGCCGTCTTTAGCCAACTCTCTTGCTATCTCTCTCAGAATGACCTTCTTGATCCAAACCAGTCAGGTTTCAAGACTGGTCATTCAACTGAGACTGCTCTTCTCTGTGTCACGGAGGCTCTCCGCACTGCTAAAGCTAACTCTCTCTCCTCTGCTCTTGTCCTTCTAGACCTGTCTGCTGCCTTTGATACTGTGAACCATCAGATCCTCCTCTCCACCCTCTCCGAGTTGGGCATCTCCGGCGCGGCTCACTCTTGGATTGCGTCCTACCTGACCGGTCGCTCCTACCAAGTGGCGTGGCGAGAATCTGTCTCCGCACCACGTGCTCTCACCACTGGTGTCCCCCAGGGCTCAGTTCTAGGCCCTCTCCTATTCTCGCTATACACCAAGTCACTTGGCTCTGTCATATCCTCACATGGCCTCTCCTATCATTGCTATGCAGACGACACACAACTAATCTTCTCCTTTCCCCCTTCTGATAACCAGGTGGCGAATCGCATCTCTGCATGTCTGCAGCCTGTCTGGTGTTCAACCTTCCCAAGTTCTCTCACGTCACCCCGCTCCTCCGCACACTCCACTGGCTTCCAGTTGAAGCTCGCATCTGCTACAAGACCATGGTGCTTGCCTACGGAGCTGTGAGGGGAACGGCACCTCCGTACCTTCAGGCTCTGATGTCCCTACACCCAAACGAGGGCATTGCGTTCATCCACCTCTGGCCTGCTGGCCCCCCTACCTCTGTGGAAGCACAGTTCCCGCTCAGCCCAGTCAAAACTGTTCGCTGCTCTGGCACCCCAATGGTGGAACAAGCTCCCTCACGACGCCAGGACAGCGGAGTCACTCACCACCTTCCGGAGACACTTGAAACCCCACCTCTTTAAGGAATACCTGGGATAGGATAAAGTAATCCTTCTACCCCCCCTTACCCCACAAAAAAAAAAAAAAATATTGTAAAGTGGTTATCCCACTGGCTATAAGGTGAATGCACCAATTTGTAAGTCGCTCTGGATAAGAGCGTCTGCTAAATGACGTAAATGTAATGTAAATTATGGAGTGCGGCATCAGATGACCTGGCCTCCACAATCACCCGTTCTCAACCCAATTGAGATGGTTTGGGATGAGTTGGACCGCAGAGTGAAGGAAAAGCAGCCAACAAGTGCTCAGCATATGTGGGAACTCCTTCAAGACTGTTGGAAAAGCATTCCTCATTAAGCTGGTTGAGGGAATGCCAAGAGTGTGCAAAGCTGTCATCAAGGCAAAGGGTACCTACTTTGAAGAATCTAAAATATATTTTGATTTGTTTAACACTTTTTTGGTTACTACATGATTCCATATGTGTTATTTCATAGTCTTCACTATGATTCTACAATTTAGAAAATAGTAAAAATAAAGAAAAACCCTTGAATGAGTAGGTGTGTCCAAACTTTTGACTGGTACTGTAGCTATAAATAATAAATGTTGAACAACCTAATAAAGGTGAGCTGAATTCTTTTAAGGAGTGAGTGTTTCACCTCTGCGCATCATGTGTGGACTGGGCCCCATGGATCCAGTCCCAGGGCCTCCCACTCCCAGCTGTCCCCCAGCTCCTCCACCTCCTGCTGGGCTGGCCGTGCCCGGGTGGCCCCCTCCTGAACCGTTCCACTGATGGAGGGTCTGGGTGGAGGTGGGGTCACGCTTTGGGTTGCTTAACAAACAGAGGTCATCATTGTAAGTACAGCACTCAGATATTAGTGTAGAGCTATGAAAATGTCCACCATGAAATATAATGCATGTTGAGTGAGCTTTTTGTCCTGCACTGGGCTGTTTCTTTGGTTTACCTTCTATATTCTGACCAATAGAACAGTCTGGAACTAACATTGAATAGAATCCTTTCATAAACGGATTCAAAAACATCCTTCAAAAAGTTACATAAGCTCAATGAGAGGACAGAACTAATGGCCAAACAACATTTCAGAGGACAGAGCTTTGTCCAACAGTTTTCTGCTGATCCATGTGTTCTAGTGTGAGAGCAGAGGAGTGAGGGCCCTCAGAGGATGGCTGGCTCACAGCAGCCATTGTTGAACAGAGCCAGTGGTCTGAACTGAGATGTACCCACAGTGTTATTATAATGATTATTTGTTAGTAGTTTGAGGAAAATGCAGTTAGACAGTGTGAGGAAAACATGAGTCAGAAAGAAGTGAGTGAGTGGGATTGTCACACACGTTCTATGCTCTGTAGTCATTTTCTAGTATGGGTACCAGTCTGTTTAGCTAGCATTCCACTCCTGTCATGCTAAACTTTGGCATATGACAGAGTACAGGAAGTGGAATGTTAGCTAAACATGGTGGTACCCATACCAGTCATTTTCCACTCAATAAAATATGTTTGCAATAGATTTTCTGAATTAGAATGTGACATCACCATAAACAGTGCACACACACCTTATCAACAAATCATCATCAAAAGTTGCATACAAAAGTTTTTTTTTTTATCATGCAGTGGAGTGGCATGCGTGTCTGTGCTCCCCAGTGCACTACACACCCACGCCCTTACCTGAGACCCTCCGCGGTAGTAGCTAGAAGCTGCTGCGCTGCCACCAGGGCAGCCATACCCATTGCCAGGCTAGGCTGGCAGCCCTCCAATGCCATGCCCCCCGGCAGGGCCTGGAGCTCGGCCACGCACCCCGTGACCTGCCCAGGCCCTGGGGCCTCCACCGGGGGTAAGGGGGGCTGGAAGGCAGGTGAAACATGCTGCTTTCTACCTAAAGTGTTGCTGCCTCTACGGGGGATGGTGTTATGGTCCGACAGTTTGTTAGCAGAACTACAGAGAGAGGGGAGACGACAGAGAGACAGACGGCAGAGCCATGTTGAGAAAGACACCCACAGAACAGAAATCACCAAGTCCCAGAGAGAGAGAGAGAGAGCGAGCGAGAGAGCAAGTGAGAGCGCGAGCGCGAGAACGAGAGAGCGAGCGAGAACGAGAGCGCGAGCGAGAGAACGAGAGCGAGAGAGAATGAGAGAGAGAGCGAGAGCGTGAGAGCGAGAGAGAAAGAGCGAGAGGTAGTCCACACCAAACAAAGGGATGTTAAGTAGATTTGTAGTCTAAAGCCACAAATACGCCTATAGCACTAAATATCCAGAAATACGCTTAAAAAAGCCCCCCATGTAAGTAGTGATAATCAGCAAAGCTACCAATCAAACCAAACATTCAAAGTGTAAATTAATTATTATTGCATTATAAAAGTGAAAATCATTTTGATTTAATTAGCATGATATCCTTAGCTAGGGGCACTGGCAGGTACAGGACCAGTCTATGACCTTTCACCCCACCCTACTAGTGATGGAGTGCAGCTATTGGTGGTTACCTGTCCTTGCGAAGGGTATCGTTCTCTGGTCCCACCATGCTACCAGGCCTCTTCCTCTCGATGGTGGAACAGTCGTACTCCATAGAGTGGTTGATGTGGTTGGAAGGAGGTGTGGGCATGGCGAACATCCCTGATACATTAAACTCCACATCTGTGCACACGGGGAGAACAGGCGGGTAAAATTCCTTTAGGGGCCATTTAAGAAAAAAACCCAGATCCATCTTTTTGAGTAACCTAGGAATCAGATTTATACCAAAAAGAAATATGATGACTTTCCAGTTTTCATTGTTCATGACCCTGTAAACAGGAGGAGACCAAGGGCCTCCCTCCTGAGGACCCAGTCAAAGCGGAAGGGTCAAAGGTCATATGTACACACCTTCAGGGAAGAACCAGTCAGCGTGTTGTATGATGGGTTCTATGATGGTCACCACGTGAACAGAGGTAGCAGCAGCCATCTCAGCTAGAGTGCTGCAGGCACACAGAGCAGACATGGTGTCAAACTCATTCCACGGAGGGCCGAGTGTCTGCAGGTTTTCGCTCCTACCTTGTACTTGATTGATGAATTAAGGTAACTAATTAGTAAGGAACTCCCCTCACCTGGTTGTCTAGGTCTTAATTGAAAGGAAAAAACAAAAACCAGCAGACACTAGGCCCTCCATGGAATGAGTTTGACACCCCTGTTATAGACAAACACTACACAACTTGGACACCCGGATTATGACACCAACTTGTGAACACAAACTTTAGTTTTTCAGTTTGAATAGTGAGTACTCCCCATCTCTCCTCCCCTCTCTCCCCCTTTCTCTCCTTCTTTCTCACCCCTCCGTTTTGGCCCACAGCATGTTTGGTCCCAGTACAATGGCGATGTTGCTAGGGGTCATCTTGTTGACCTCACTGTCCTGAGCCAGCTTGGACAGGAACTTCACCAGATACCTACAACACAGGACACAGAGACAGGCACAGGTAAGACAAACATTAGCTGTTAAGAAAAAGGGTAACATATCTTCATACTACACACCAGTCCATCGTCGTTGGCTAATTACCATTGCCCCTTAGCAAGCACCAGTTAGCCTTGAGCTAGCCTCGTGCCAGGCCCATCTTCTGGCTATCTACCTCTCTGTCAACCGGACGGGACCTCCTAGTGTTGACACGGAGCCCCGCCAATCCAACACGACTGGTTTGCCGACAAAATTGTCTGATGTGGTTTCAACAGGCTTCCCGTTACGACGTCGACCACGAAGAGCCATCTGCTAGCCCCGGCCCGCTAGCACAAGCAAGCCGAGCCTCTTGCTCGCCAGTGCTGTAGCAGTCCCCGACCTACCTCCGAACTCTCCTATTGCTGTTCACCGGACCTTATGATAACTCAGCTATACAGCTGATGCCTGCTGGACTGTTCCTTTATACGGTACCGCATCCTGTTTATGTTTAGTCTCAGCCCAAACTTTTCCATTACCAGCTGTTGTCTTAGCTCTCTCGAATAACACCTGTGATTGCTTTATGCCTCTCTCCCATGTCAATATGCCTTGCTTATTGCTGTTTCGGTTATTTCTTATTGTACTATTTCACTGTAGAGCCCCCAGCCCAGCTCAACCTGCCTTAGACAGCTCCTTTGTCCCACCCCCCATACACGCGGAGACCGACTCAAATCGGTGCCTCCAGTGATGCTATCTCTTTCATCGTTACCCAACGCTTAGGTTTACCTCCACTGTACTCATATCCTTCCATATCCTTGTCTGTACATAATGCCCTGAATCTATTCTACAATGCCCGGAAATTTGCCCTTTTGTTCTCTGTACCCAACGCACTAGAAGACCAGTTCTTAAAGCCTTTAGCCGTATCCTTATTCTACTCCTCCTCTGTTCCTCTGGTGATGTAGAGGTTAACCCCTATAGCCCCCAGTATCACTCCTACTCCCCAGGCGTTATCATTTGTTGACTTCTGTAACCGTAAAAGCCTTGGTTTCTTGCACGTTAACATCAGAAGCCTCCTCCCTAAGTTTGAGTTATTCACTGCGTTAGCACACTCCGCCAACCCTGAATCCTGGCTTAGGAAGGCCACCAAAAATTCAGAAATGTCCATCCCCAACTACAACATTTTCCGTCTCGATAGAACTGTCAAAGGGGGTGGGGTTGCAATCTACTGTAGAGATAGCCTGCAGAGCTCTATCATACTATCCAGGTCTGTGCTCAAACAGTTTGAGCTTCTACTTCTAAAAATCCACCTTTCCAGAAATAAGTCTCTCACTGTTGCCGCTTGCTACAGACCCCCCTCAGCCCCGAGCTGTGCCCTGGACACCATATGTGAACTGATTGCCCCCCATCTATCCTCAGGGTTCGTACTGCTTGGTGACCTAAACTGTGATATGCTTAACACCCCGGCCAACCTACAATCTAAACTAGATGCCCTCAATCTCACACAAATTATCAACGAACCTACCAGGTACAACCCGAAATCTGTAAACATGGGCACCCTCATAGATATCATCCTGACAAATTTACCCTCTAAATGCACCTTCAACCAGGATCTCAGCGATCACTGCCTTATTGCCTGCGTCCGTAATGGGTCCGCGGTCAAACGACTACCCCTCATCACTGTCAAACGCTCCCTAAAACACTTTAGCGAGCAGGCCTTTCTAATTGACCTGGCCTAGGTATCCTGGATGGACATTGACCTCATTCCGTCAGTAGAGGATGCCTGGTTGTTCTTTAAAAGTGCTTTCCTCTCAATCTTAAATAAGCATGCCCCATTCAAAAAATTCAGAACTAAGAACAGATATAGCCCCTGATATGCAACTTTTCAGGGAAGTCAGGAACCAATATACACAATCAGTTAGGAAAGCAAAGGCTAGCTTTTTCAAACAGAAATTTGCATCCTGTAGCACTAACTCCAAAAAGTTTTGGGACACTGTAAAGTCCATGGAGAATAAGAGCACCTCCTCCCAGCTGCACTGAGGCTAGGAAACACTGTCACCACCGATAAATCTACAATAATCGAGAATTTCAACAAGCATTTTGCTACGGCTGGCATTGCTTTTCACCTGGCTCCCACTACCCCGGCCACCAGCTCTGCACCCTCCGCTGCAACTTGCCCATGCCCCCCCCGCTTCTCCTTTACACAAATTCAGACAGCTGATGTTCTGAAAGAGCTAAAAAATCTGGACCCCTACAAATCAGCTGGGCTAGACAATCTGGACCCTTTCTTTCTAAAATTAGCCGCCATTTACTAGCCTGTTCAATCTCTCTTTCATAACGTCTGAGATCCCCAGAGATTGGAAAGCTGCCGCGGTCATCCCCCTCTTCAAAGGGGGTGACACTCTAGATCCAAACTGTTACAGACCTATATCCATCCTGCCCTGCCTTTCGAAAGTTTTTGAAAGCCAAGTTAACAAACAGATCACCGACCATTTCGAATCCCACCGTACCTTCTCCGTTATGCAATCCGGTTTCCGAGCTGGTCATGGGTGCACCTCAGCCACGCTCAAGGTCCTAAACGATATTATAACCATATCGATAAAAGACAGTACTGCGCAGCCGTCTTCATCGACCTGGCCAAGGCTTTCGACTCTGTCAATCACCGCATTCTTATTGGCAGACTAAATATCCTTGGTTTGTCAAATGACTGCCTCGCCTGGTTCACCAACTACTTTTCAGATAGAGTTCAATGTGTCAAATCGGAGGGCCTGTTGTCTGGACCTCTGGCAGTATCTATGGGGGTGCCACAGGGTTCAATTCTCGGGCTGACTCTATTCTCTGTGTATATCAATGATGTCGCTCTTGCTGCTGGTGACGCTCGGATCCACCTCTATGCGGACGACACCATTTTGTATACATCTGGCCCTTCATTGGACACTGTGTTAACAAACCTCCAAACAAGCTTCAACGCCATACAACACTCCTTCCGTAGCCTCCAACTGCTCTTAAACACTAGTAAAACTAAATGCATGCTCTTCAAACCGAACGCTGCTTGCACCCGCCCACCCAACTAGAATCACTACTCTCGGCGGGTCTGACCTAGAGTATGTGGACAACTACAAATACCTAGGTGTCTGGTTAGACTGTAAACTCTCCTTCCAGACTCACATTAAGCATCTCCAATCAAAAGTTAGATCTAGAATCGGCTTCCTATTTCGCAACAAAGCCTCCTTCATTCATGCCCTCGTAAAACTGACTATCCTACTGATCCTTGACTTCGGCGATGTCATTTACAAAATAGCCTCCAACACTCTACTCAGCAAATTGGATGTAGTCTATCACAGTGCCATCCGTTTTGTCACCAAAGCCCCATATACTACCCACCATTGTGACCTGTACGCTCGTTGGCTGGCCCTCACTACATATTCGTCGCCAAACCCACTGGCTCCAGGTCATCTATAAATCACTGCTAGGCAAATCCCTGTCTTATCTTAGCTCACTGGTCACCATAGCAACACCCACCTGTAGTCTGCGCTCCAGCAGGTATATCTCACTGGTCATCCCCAAAGCCAACACCTCCTTTGGACGCCATTCCTTCCAGTTCTCTGCTGCCAATGACTGGAACGAACTGGCAAAATTCTCTGAAGCTGGAGACTCTTATCTCCCTCACTAACTTTAAGCCTCAGTTGTCAGAGCAGCTTACCGATCACTGCACCTGCACACAGCCATTCTGAAATTAGCCCATCCAACTACCTCATCCCCATATTGTTATTTATTTTGCTCATTTGCACCCCAGTATCTCTATTTGCACATAATCTTTTGCACATCATTCCAGTGTTAATACGAAATTGTAACTATGGGCCTATTTATTGCCTTACCTTCATAATTTACTACATTCACACACACTGTATATATATTTTCTGTTGTATTTTTGACTTTTTGTTTCGTTTACCCCATATGTAACTCTGTGTTGTTGTTTTTATTGCACTGCTTTGCTTTATCTTGGCCAGGTCGCCGTTGTAAATGAGAACTTGTTCTCAACTGGCTTACCTAGTTAAATAAAGGTAAAATAAAAAAAATCTGTAACCCACCTTAGGTTGGCTTTGTTGTTCTTTGGTAGTTGATCACACACAACCCAGAGGGCCTGCAGACGCTTGTCTGGCTCTGAAACACTGGGGAGAGACACAGAGGGACAATCACAGACCTGTTTCATGGTTGCCATAATTTCACTCCTTTTTGACTTTTCATTTCTACAACTTCTCCTTTAGTAAAAATTTTTAAACCCCTTTTTCTCCCCAATTTCGGGATATCCAAATTGGAAGTTACAGTCTTGTCCCATCGCTGCAACTCCCGTACGGACTCGGGAGAGGCGAAGGTCGAGAGCCATGCGTCCTCCGAAACATGACCCCGCCAAGCCGCACTGCTTCTTGACACACTGCTCGCTTAATCCGGAAGCCAGCCGCACCAATGTGTCAGAGGAAACACCGTACAGCTGGCGACCGAAGTCGCTGGGCCAATTGTGCACCGCCTCATGGTTCTCCCGGTTGCGGCCGGCTGCGATGCAGTGCCTTAGTTCGTAGCGCCACTCGGGAGCCTGAATTGAATGGATGTCTGCTATTGAATGCGGTGTGTGGTGGTGGCTTACCTAGACGCCTGAATCCACTCATCGTAAAGCTGGAAGCTCATCAGAGGTTCAGGCAGTTCTCTCAGGTAAGACTTCAGGGCTCCTGGAATGAAAGGACAGTTATGTGAGCAATGGTCTGACAAACATTTCAGTTACATTACTTGAAAACACTTTCTGAAACATGTATAAAACATTGATAATATGTGAGTGGGGGTTAGGACCGTACCAGCGACAGCGTGGGGGTCCGAGTAGAACTCCTCCAGCTGTGAGGTGGAACAGTCCAGAGCAGCCTTGAGCTTCTTCAGTTTGGAGGTCCCTGCTGCGATCCTGAAGAGGCCCTGGTACAACACACAGACAGGATGGATGACACACAGGAGACATCTACTTTCTGTTGGATTCTAGAACCGTGCCAGCAAACAACACGCATAGCAGTGATAATAAATCAGCAATTATGCTATAATTCTGACATTTAGTTTTGTAATAATATATATTTATTTTTTTACTCCAGATACAGTGCATTTGGGAAATTATTCAGACCCCTTGACTTTTTCCACATTTTGTTACGTTACAGCCTTATTCTAAAATTGATTAAACTTTCCTTCCCCCTCAACAATCTACACACAATACCCCATAATGACGAAGCAAAAACAGGTTTTTAGAAATATTAGCAAATGTATTACAAATAAAAAAACGAAATAACACATTTACGTAAGTATTCAGACCCTTTACTCAGTACTTTGTTTAAGCACATTTGGCAGCGATTACAGCCTCAAGTCTTCTTAGGTATGACACTACAAGCTTGGCACACCTGTATTTGGGGAGTTTCTCCCATTCTTCTCTGCAGATCCTCTCAAGCTCTGTCAGGTTGGGTGGGGAGCGTTGCTGCACAGCTATTTTCAGGTGTCTCCAGAGATGTTCGATCGGGTTCAAGTCCAGGCTCTGGCTGAGCCACTCAAGGACATTCAAAGACTTGTCCCGAAACCACTCCTGCGTTGTCTTGGCTGTGTGCTTAGGGTTTTTGTCCTGTTGGAAGGTGAACCTTTGCCCCAGTCTGAGGTCCTGAGCGCTCTGGAGCAGGTTTTCATCAACGATCTCTCTGTACTTTGCTACGTTCATCTTTCCCTCGATCCTGAATAGTCTCCCAGTCCCTGCCGCTGAAAAACATCCCCACAGCATGATGCTGTCACCACCATGCTTCACCGTAGGGATGGTGCCAGGTTTCCTCCAGACGTGACGCTTGTCACGGGGGGGCCAGTATGAAAAATTAAAAAATAATGTATGCACTCACTAACTGTAAGTCGCTCTGGATAAGAGTGTCTGCTAAATGACTAAAAATTTAAATGTAAAAAATTTAAATTCAGGCGTAAAGAGTTGAACCTTGGTTTCATCAGACCAGAGAATCTTGTTTCTCATGGTCTGAGAGTCCTTTAGGTGCCTTTTGGCAAACTCCAAGTGGGCTGTCATGTGCCTTTTACTGAGGAGTGGCTTCCGTCAGGCCACTCTACCATAAATGCCTGATAGGTGGAGTGCTGCAGAGATGGTTGTCCTTCTGAAAGGTTCTCCCATCTCCACAGAGGAACTGGAGCTCTGTCAGAGTGACCATCGGGTTCTTGGTCACCTCCCTGACCAAGGCCCTTCTCCCCCAATTGCTCAGTTTGGCCGGGCGGCCAGCTATAGGAGAGTCTTGGTGGTTCCAAACTTCTTCCATTTAAGAATGATGGAGGCCACTTTTTTGGGGTATTTTATTAGGATCCCCATTAGCTGTTGCAAAAGCAGCAGCTACTCTTCCTGGGGTCCACACATAACATGAAACATGACATAACACAGAACATTAATAGACTAGAACAGCTCAAGGACAGAACTATAAACACAAACTATCTAGGTGAAATCTGACATACCACTGTGATCTTGGGGACCTTCAATGCTGCAGAAATGTTTTGGTACCCTTCCCCAGATCTGTGCCTCGACACAATCCTGTCTCGGAGCTCTACGGACAATTCCTTCAACCTCATGGCTTGGTTTTTTCTCTGACATGCACCGTCAACTGTGGAACCTTATATAGACAGGTGTGTGCCTTTCCAAATCATGTCCAATCAATTGAATTTACCACAGGGGGACTCCAATTAAGCTGTAGAAACATCTCAAGGATGATCAATGGAAACAGGATGCACCTGAGCTCAATTTCGAGTCTCATAGCAAAGGGTCTGAATACTTATGTAAATATGTTTTAATTTTTTATTTATTTAATAAATTATCAACATTTTCTAAAAACCTGTTTTCGCTTTGTCATTATGGGGTACAGTGCCTTGCAAAAATATTCATCCCCCTTGGTATTTTTCCTATTTTGTTGCATTACAACCTGTAATTTAAATAGATTTTTATTTGGATTTCATGTAATGGACATACACAAAATAGTCAAAATTGGTGAAGTGAATTGAAAAAAATAACTTGTTTCAAAATATTCAAAAAAATAAATTACGGAAAAGTGGTGCGTGCATTTGCTATGAAGCCCCTAAATATGATCTGGTGCAACCAATTACCTACAGAAGTCACATAATTAGTTAAATAAAGTCCACCTGTGTGCAATCTAAGTGTCACATGATCTGTCACATGATCTCAGTATATATACACCTGTTCTGAAAGGCCCCAGAGTCTGCAACACCACTAAGCAAGGGGCACCACCAAGCAAGCGGCACCATGAAGACCAAGGAGCTCTCCAAACAGGTAAGGGACAAAGTTGTGGAGAAGTACAGATCAGTGTTGGGTTATAAAAAAATATAATTAACTTTGAACATCCCACGGAGCACCATTAAATCCATTATTAAAAAATGGAAAAAATATGGAACCACAACAAACCTGCCAAGAGAGGGCCGCCCACCAAAACTCACGGACCAGGCAAGGAGGGCATTAATCAGAGAGGCAACAAAGAGACCAAAGATATCCCTGAAAGAGCTGCAAAGGTCCACAGCGGAGATTGGAGTATCTCTCCATAGGACCACTTTAGGCCGTACACTCCACAGAGCTGGGCTTTACGGAAGAGTGGCCAGAAAAAAGCCATTGCTTAAAGAACAAAAAAAAGCAAACACGTTTAAAAAAAAATCAATTCAGTTTGGTGTTCGCCAAAAGCCATGGTGGTGGCAGCATCATGCTGTTGGGATGTTTTTCCATTGGCAGGGACTGGGAAACTGGTCAGAATTGAAGGAATGATGGATGGCGCTAAATACAGGGAAATTTGAGGGAAACCTGTGTCAGTCTTCCAGAGATTTGAGACTGGGACCTTCCAGCAGGACAATGACCCTAAGCATACTGCTAAAGCAACACTTGAGTGGTTTAAGGGGAAACATTTAAATGCCTTGGATTGGCCTAGTCAAAGCCCAGACCTCAATCCAATTTAGAATCTGTGGTATGACTTAAAGATTGCTGTACTTTTGCAAGCCACTGTATTGTGTGTAGATTGATAAGGGATTTATTTAATACATTTTATAATAGGACTGTAATGTAACAAAATGTGGAAAAAGTCCAGGGGTCTGAATACTTTCTGAATGCACTGTACACACTTATACATACGAACAACAACTTACACACAGACAAACAATGACTACATCTCCTCTGCCCAGACACGCATGCTCACAGCCCCATCCCTAGTGCCTGCATTATTGTTTGCCACTTGGCCTCAAAATTGTACCAATGTGTTTCTCAGTCAACCATGCTATTTCAAAAATAAATTTTTCCATTGTGTTAATGAGGGCGGATTTTTAGTATACGTTTTTTCAAGATGAGTGGTGAGAAGAGAATTGTCCAGCCCATTGGGTATCTCACTACACCCCCATATACAGTGGGGAAAAAAAGTATTTAGTCAGCCACCAATTGTGCAAGTTCTCCCACTTAAAAAGATGAGAGAGGCCTGTAATTTTCATCATAGGTACACGTCAACTATGACAGACAAAATGAGATTTTTTTTTCTCCAGAAAAACACATTGTAGGATTTTTAATGAATTTATTTGCAAATTATGGTGGAAAATAAGTATTTGGTCATCTACAAACAAGCAAGATTTCTGGCTCTCACAGACCTGTAACTTCTTATTTAAGAGGCTCCTCTGTCCTCCACTCGTTACCTGTATTAATGGCACCTGTTTGAACTTGTTATCAGTATAAAAGACACCTGTCCACAACCTCAAACAGTCACACTCCAAACTCCACTATGGCCAAGACCAAAGAGCTGTCAAAGGACACCAGAAACAAAATTGTAGACCTGCACCAGGCTGGGAAGACTGAATCTGCAATAGGTAAGCAGCTTGGTTTGAAGAAATCAACTGTGGGAGCAATTATTAGGAAATGGAAGACATACAAGAACACTGATAATCTCCCTCGATCTGGGGCTCCACGCAAGATCTCACCCCGTGGGGTCAAAATGATCACAAGAACGGTGAGCAAAAATCCCAGAACCACACGGGGGGACCTAGTGAATGACCTGCAGAGAGCTGGGACCAAAGTAACAAAGCCTACCATCAGTAACACACTACGCCGCCAGGGACTCAAATCCTGCAGTGCCAGACGTGTCCCCCTGCTTAAGCCAGTACATGTCCAGGCCCGTCTGAAGTTTGCTAGAGTGCATTTGGATGATCCAGAAGAGGATTGGGAGAATGTCATATGGTCAGATGAAACCAAAATAGAACTTATTGGTAAAAACTCAACTCGTCATGTTTGGAGGACAAAGAATGCTGAGTTGCATCCAAAGAACACCATACCTACTGTGAAGCATGGGGGTGGAAACATCATGCTTTGGGGCTGTTTTTCTGCAAAGGGACCAGGACGACTGATCCGTGTAAAGGAAAGAATTAATGGGGCCATGTATCGTGAGATTTTGAGTTAAAACCTCCTTCCATCAGCAAGGGCATTGAAGATGAAACGTGGCTGGGTCTTTCAGCATGACAATGATCCCAAACACACCGCCCGGGCAACGAAGGAGTGGCTTCGTAAGAAGCATTTCAAGGTCCTGGAGTGGCCTAGCCAGTCTCCAGATCTCAACCCCATAGAAAATCTTTGGAGGGAGTTGAAAGTCCATGTTGCCCAGCGACAGCCCCAAAACATCACTGCTCTAGAGGAGATCTGCATGGAGGAATGGGCTAAAATACCAGCAACAGTGTGTGAAAACCTTGTGAAGACTTACAGAAAACGTTTGACCTGTGTCATTGCCAACAAAGGGTATATAACAAAGTTTTGAGAAACTTTAGTTATTGACCAAATACTTATTTTCCACCATAATTTGCAAATACATTCATTAAAAATCCTACAAATGTGATTTTCTGAGAGAAAAAAAATCTCATTTTGTCTGTCATAGTTGACGTGTACCTATGATGAAAATTACAGGCCTCTCTCATCTTTTTAAGTGGGAGAACTTGCACAATTGGTGGCTGACTAAATACTTTTTTTCCCCACTGTACCATGTCTAGAAATATGCAGAGAGACGGATTAAAAGTACAGTTGAAGTCGGAAGTTTACATACACTTAGGTTGGAGTCATTAAAACTCGTTTTTCAACCACTCCACACATTTCTTGTTAAACTATATTTTGGCAAGTCGGTTAGGACATCTACTTTGTGCATGACACAAGTAATTTTTCCAACAATTGTTTACAGAAAGATTATTTCACATATAATTCACTGTATCACAATTCCAGTGGGTCAGGAGTTTACATACAGTGAGGGAAAAAAGTATTTGATCCCCTGCTGATTTTGTATGTTTGTCCACTGACAAAGACATGATCAGTCTATAATTTTAATGGTAGGTTTATTTGAACAGTGAGAGACAGAATAACAACAAAAAAACGCATGTCAAAAATGTTATAAATTGATTTGCATTTTAATGAGGGAAATAAGTATTTGACCCCCTCTCAATCAGAAAGATTTCTGGCTCCCAGGTGTCTTTTATACCGGTAACGAGCTGAGATTAGGAGCACACTCTTAAAGGGAGTGCTCTTAATCTCAGCTTGTTACCTGTATAAAAAGACACCTGTCCACAGAAGCAATCAATCAGATTCCAAACTCTCCACCATGGCCAAGACCAAAGAGCTCTCCAAGGATGTCAGGGACAAGATTGTAGACCTACACAAGGCTGGAATGGGCTACAAGACCATCGCCAAGCAGCTTGGTGAGAAGGTGACAACAGTTGGTGCGATTATTCGCAAATGGAAGAAACACAAAAGATCTGTCAATCTCCCTCAGCCTGGGGCTCCATGCAAGATCTCACCTCGTGGAGTTGCAATGATCATGAGAACGGTGAGGAATCAGCCCAGAACTACACGGGAGGATCTTGTCAATGATCTCAAGGCAGCTGGGACCATAGTCACCAAGAAAACAATTGGTAACACACTACGCCGTGAAGGACTGAAATCCTGCAGCGCCCGCAAGGTCCCCCTGCTCAAGAAAGCAAATATACAGGCCCGTCTGAAGTTTGCCAATGAACATCTGAATGATTCAGAGGAGAACTGGGTGGAAGTGTGGTGGTCAGATGAGACCAAAATCGAGTTATTTGGCATCAACTCAACTCGCCGTGTTTGGAGGAGGAGGAATGCTGCCTATGACCCCAAGAACACCATCCCCACCGTCAAACATGGAGGTGGAAACTTTATGCTTTGGGGGTGTTATTCTGCTAAGGGGACAGGACAACCACACTGCATCAAAGGGACGATGGACGGTGCCATGTACTGTCAAATCTTGGGTGAGAACCACCTTCCCTCAGCCAGGGCATTGAAAATGGGTCGTGGATGGGTATTCCAGCATGACAATGACCCAAAACACACGGCCAAGGCAACAAAGGAGTGGCTCAAGAAGAAGCACATTAAGGTCCTGGAGTGGCCACTGTACACTAAGTTGACTGTGCCTTTAAACAGCTTGGAAAATTCCAGAAAATGATGTCATGGCTTTAGAAGCTTCTGATAGGCTAATTGACATCATTTGAGTCAATTGGAGGTGTACCTGTGGATGTATTTCAAGGCCTACCTTCAAACTCAGTGCCTCTTTGCTTGACATCATGGGAAAATCTAAAGAAATCAGCCAAGACCTCAGAAAAAAATTGTAGACCTCCACAAGTCTGGTTCATCCTTGGGAGCAATTTCCAAACACCTGAAGGTACCACGTTCATCTGTACAAACAATAGTATGCAAGTATAAACACCATGGGACCACGCAGCCATCATACCGCTCAGGAAGGAGACGCGTTCTGTCTCCTAGAGATGAACGTACTTTGGTGCGAAAAGTGCAAATCAATCCCAGAACAGCAGCAAAGGACCTTGTGAAGATGCTGGAGGAAACAGGTACAAAAGTATCCACAGTAAAACAAGTCCTATATTGACATAACCTGAAAGGTCGCTCAGCAAGGAAGAAGCCACTGCTCCAAAAATGCCATAAAAAAGCCAGACTACGGTTTGCAACTGCACATGGGGACAAAGATCATACTTTTTGGAGAAATGTCCTCTGGTCTGATGAAACATAAAATAGAACTGTTTGGCCATAATGACCATCGTTATGTTTGGAGGAAAAATGGGGATGCTTGCAAGCCGAAGACCACCATCCCAACCGTGAAGCACGGGGGTGGCAGCATCATGCTGTGGGGGTGCTTTGCTGCAGGAGGGACTGGTGCACTTCACAAAATAGATGGCATCATGAGGAAGGAAAATGATGTGGATATATTGAAGCAACATCTCAAGACATCAGTCAGGAAGTTAAAGCTTGGTCGCAAATGGGTCTTCCAAATGGACAATGACTCCAAGCATACTTCCAAAGTCGTGGCAAAATGGCTTAAGGACAACAAAGTCAACGTATTGGAGTGGCCATCACAAAGCCCTGACCTCAATCCTATAGAACATTTGTGGGCAGAACTGAAAAAGTGTGTGCGAGCAAGGAGACCTACAAACCTGACTCAGTTACTCCAGCTCTGTCAGGAGGAATGGGCCAAAATTCACCCAACTTATTGTGGGAAGCTTGTGGAAGGCTACCCGAAACGTCTGACCCAAGTTAAACAATTTAAAGGCAATGCTACCAAATACTAATTGAGTGTATGTATACTTCTGACCCACTGGGAATGTGATGAAAGCTCCACCCACAAATTCTGGACTTAATAGCATTTCTTACAAGTGGAAAGAACTCTGAGAACGTCGCAGCAGATTTGAATGTTTTCTGCCCATCTCTTCATGTCTGTAAACATTTCAAAATGTATGGGATCAAATATGTTTATGACCAGCTCTTAAACCTCTTAGATGTAAAGTCCCCTGTTTTGGGGCCCCGTGTGGTTCTGGTACTGGTTCCGACTGACATTTTCACTTATATGTGGACACCATAGATCGAAATGGCTTGCATTGAGCGGTAGCCCTGATTCTCACAGACACAAGAGTCTGTCTCTTCTGCCTCTGTGAAGCAGGATGTGAAATCTAACAGCACTTGAAGATGTGATGTCCCGCCTACCATTTCATTCGACTGTCCAGCTTCTGGCTGAACCCTACGTCACAGCCACTAACAACGCATATGTCTGGAATCCTTACATCGTAACGCAGTAGGAGAGAATGGATTTGTCGCTGTAGCACATGCATGGATAGATTTATAGCCAGTAATCTAAAATAATTCATAGATTTTAAACAAAAAACACGGTCATAGACGGACAAGATTAATATGAGATGAAAGGCGAGTTCCTAACGAGCCAAGCTAGAGCTCTGTGAGACGTTCATTTTGATGAAGAGAGACCTTTAGAAAAAATGCTAATTTTCTCTTACAAATATGTATTTTACAGTTATAAGGAAGGTGACATGTTATAGTTAGTTGTTTTATAAATTGATTATACTATATTTAGAAAAAATATAAGTCAATTCAAGCCTTATTCATACAGGAAATATATCATATAAAATATTTAATATTTTCATTATATTTATACTGTGTACTTGAGCTTGTGTCCTCAAAAGTGACGACACTGCAGCAATTTATAACATTTTTTCCAGAAAGGTGAGATTTGAACCTTTCTTTGAGTATGCAGCATTACTAGTTATTGTTTATAGCCCTCATGATAAATCATTACTTTTGGGGATTACTTAGATTACATTTTCGATTAAATTTAAATGGTTTTAAGTGCATTTTATGTTTCGCGTTTGGGTCCACTTTCCACAAAAAGTTTTTGCATGGGTTCATTTAATTTAATTCATCCTTGTATTATTTAATTCACCCATCCATATTTACTTTTATTTGTCCTCAACTTACTATGATCACCCTCCTTTTCTCCCTTGCTCCCCCTCCCTCCAATGCTTCCCTCCATCCCTCTCTCCCTACCTCCTCCTTCATGCCAGTCTCCAGAAGCATCATGACACAGGCCTCTAAGGGCAGAGCGATCTCTCTGCTACTCCTCTTCAGATGCTCCTCCAGCCCCGTCCCAAACGCTGGCTTCTCCGTCCACGAGTCTGACGGGGGAGAGAGAGAGTGGTAGCACTGTTAGCATGGTGGTAACAAAACTAAAGTTGTTACGGGTCTGCAGCATGAGAGGGCAGTAGGATGACTGTGTGGATGAGGGGTTAGGAGGCCTGTGAATGGTCAACAACATCCCCTCTGGCCAACCATCAGTCACTTCCTCCTCCAATAGAGATATCTGTAAATAATAACCACATGGTCTCCATCCATGGCATGTTGGTGAGTTTCTGTGCACTCAGTGGAAATGAAAGCCCAGGTAGGTCTGATGTGAGCTGTAAGTAGTGTGGAATGTTTGAGTCATCATAAACCACATGCTGGGAGAGAAGGGCTGATTTAGACCACATGTCTTCTCTGTTTACTAGAGAAAACACAGCCTGCAGAACACAGCTTTACAACCACATAGAGGGAAATGGTGAGGAACAGAGAGAGAGAGAGAGCCCATACTAAAAAGAGAGTGGAAACACCTAAATTAATGCCTTCCCTGCAATCATTTTCAGTCCTACAGGAACAATAAGCAATGATCTACTTGACATAGCCTGCAAGACACCTTCAGCCATCATTTAGAAATATAAGCAAATACTTTGATTGAGAGATGGTTGATGTGCCACTTTAACATAGTTATAAGTGATTGATGTGGTCTAACAAATAAACAACAAGATGCAAACAGCTGTAGCCTATGCAGGCAGGGTGAAAATGCATAGCCTAGATGGTAACTTAAGACTTCAGCCTGACTCAACATCATCATCATCATCATCATCATGGTACTAATGGACAGAGTTCCTGTGTCACGCTCAGTTAAACCTTTATGGGCCTGAAGGAAAAAAGAGCCAGGAGAGA
>NW_028158332.1:0-2000 GCF_964263955.1 Coregonus lavaretus
GAGAGAGAGAGAGAGAGAATGCGGAGAGCGGAGAGTGAGAGAGAGAATGCGAGAGAGAGAGAGAGAGAGAGAGAGAGAGAGAGAGAGAGAGAGAGAGAGAGAATGCGAGAGCGAGAGAGAGAGAGAGGAAAGACAGAAGTAGAGATAGCAGACTGGGGATGAGGTAAAAAGGGAGAAAACTCAGGTAGAAGGAGAGAGGATGGTTGAAAGACGAAGGGA
The DNA here is from genome assembly GCF_964263955.1 of Coregonus lavaretus. Taxonomy (NCBI): domain Eukaryota; kingdom Metazoa; phylum Chordata; class Actinopteri; order Salmoniformes; family Salmonidae; genus Coregonus; species Coregonus lavaretus. Next base: position 220 of record NW_028158332.1, read on the forward strand.
GAGAGGGGAGAGTATGAGTGAGTGTGAGGTATAAGAGTGTTGGAGAGAGAGAGAGAGAGAGAGAGAGTGAGTTAAAGCTATGTGAGTGCTGCAGCAGTCTCATCCCAGTGTCAGGGAGACAAATATCACATGATGCTAATGAGTGGCAAAATCTCCGGCCCCCGCTGTGAACAGGCTTTAATATGACTGCTAATAAAGCTGCTGTGTATCACTGTCACATTCCTGCACACACAAACTGTCACCCACCTGGGATTACACACAGACACACACATACACACACGCACATAGGTGCACAAGCACACACAGACACGCACACACACACACAAACACACACACACATACACATAGGGACTCATGACTCTGAGCTCTCTTACCAGATTTAACACTCCAATTTGTCTCTCTTCAACATCTACAGAGTGTTTTCCTAATGTTATTTGACTGGCCACTTGTTCCACTTTAATTGAATGCATCCTCTGGATTTGAGGATGCTATCTCAAAATACAGGGACAAAATAAGTGGCTTTCTTGTTACACAAGGGTCTGTTTTCTTTTGATAGCTGACCAAACGCACCTCTTAGACTTCTACTGCCTGGAGAAGAAAATACAGAAATAAATAACTTGCTGTCCTCCTCTCCTGACACAATTCCAACAGTATGTCTTTATTTAAATGGCACTTAATCACCTGTGGAATGGTGATTAAGTTACAGGGCTGGAGTAGAGTTGTGGCCAATGTCATACTGTGAGAGAGATGAGGAACGTGTGGGTGTGTGTGTGTGTGTGTGTGTGTGTGTGTGTGTGTGTGTGTGTGTGTGTGTGTGTGTGTGTGTGTGTGTGTGTTTGTGTGTGTGTGTGTGTGTGAGGGCTCCTGTTCCTGTGGGTTAGTGATCGGCTTCCCTGTGTTGGGGGAAAAACACATCTCTCTCAGTCACAGCAACCTCACAACTCAGGAGTAGGAGTAGGCTACAAGTCAAATCTGCGTTATTTTAGTTGTCAACACATTAATCACTTGTGGTGAATATTGAAATTAACTCTTTCAGTAGAAGAGGATTTTAGGACCAACTTAGACATATTTGCAGTAGTAGTAGAACAGAACATTATGTAACAATGGAAACACTTGTGGTGTAATTGACCCATTTTATGGGCCAGATAAAAACTATATCTAGTGATTTTTCTGATAAAAACAATATTTAGTGATTTTAACCTCAATCCATTTGCTGAGTGTTTCAATACAATTAGCAGTATCACAGAGATTGCGTATTGTAAAGTGATTCAGGTGAAAACACATTAATACCTGTCATGGAGTGAGCTGGAGCACATTAAGCACAGCCTCCATCGGGGTGATGCATTGCAAGGACTGCCTCATCGCTAAAACCCAGCTGGACAGACAGTGTGGTAAGCAATGGAAGACGAGAGGAGAGAGGGGTGAATTTCAACAGCTCCCTCCCTCCCTCCCTCCCTCCCACCCACCCACCCACCCACTCACCTATCCTCCCCACCAGGCTGGCTGCTTGGCAGTACGTATCCTGCTGGGATACGCCCTTGATTTATTTGGAGGGGCTCTGGACTGGGCCAGGATGAGTGGCATTTTAATGTGCTTTTGAGATGTTTGGTCACAAGCACTATTGATTAGAGTACTCAGCGACCACCATTCCGCCCCCCTCCACACCACAACCCCCACCCTGGAGAGAGGCGCCGGGCCTGCAGGAGCCTGCAGGGCTGTCAGGCAGGGAATGAGTTTTCGTGTGAGCTTAGATTAATGAAATGAGGCCCTGTGTGTGGGTG
>NW_028158331.1:0-2500 GCF_964263955.1 Coregonus lavaretus
ACCCATGTTTACGGATTTAGGGTTGTACCTTGTAGGTTCCTTGATCATTTGTGTGAGATTGAGGGCATCTAGTTTAGATTGTAGGATGGCCGGGGTGTTAAGCATATCCCAGTTTAGGTCACCAAGCAATAGAAACTCTGAGGATAGATGGGGGGCAATCAATTCACATATGGTGTCCAGGGCACAGCTGGGGGCTGAGGGGGGTTTGTAGCAAGCAGCAACAATGAGAGACTTATTTCTGGAAAGATGGATTTTTAGAAGTAGAAGCTCAAACTGTTTGGGCACAGACCTGGATAGTATGATAGAGCTCTACAGGCTATCTCTACAGTAGATTGCAACTCCGCCCCCCTTTGGCAGTTCTATCTAGACGGAAAATGTTGTAGTTGGGTGTGAGAGTGGGATTTGAAGGAGTCAAGCGCAGGAGGGTAAATCACCGAATACAGAGTTTATTCCTTAGGACACAGTTACGCTGGATAGCGTCAACAGCACAGGGCATAATACAGGCGCACTGGAACACAATACAGGCACACAGGGAGAAATAACCTCGGCAATACAAAGTACGGGTAGCTCAACCGAGCTACATTCATCTTCACATGAAACAATCACCCACAAGGACAAGGGGGCAGAGGGAACACTTATACATGGACTAATGAGGGGATATGAACCAGGTGTGTGTAATTGACAAGACAAGACAAATGGAATGATGATATATGGAGCGGCAGTGGCTAGTAGGCCGGTGACGATGAACGCCGAAACCTGTCCGAACAAGGAGGGGAGGCAGCCTCGGTGGAACTCGGGACATTGGGAATGGACATTTCTGAATCTTTGGTGGCCTTCCTAAGCCAGGATTCAGACACTGCTAGAACATCAGGGTTGGCGGAGTGTGCTAACGCAGTGAATAACTCAAACTTAGGGAGGAGGCTTCTGATGTTAACATGCAAGAAACTAAGGCTTTTGCGATTACGAAGTCAACAAATGATAGCGCCTGGGGAGTAGGAGTGATACTGGGGGCTACAGGGCCTGGGTTAACCTCTACATCACCAGAGGAACAGAGGAGGAATAGAATAAGGATACGGCTAAAGGCTTTAAGAACTGGTCTTCTAGTGCGTTGGGTACAGAGAATAAAAGGGGCAGATTTCCGGGCGTTGCAGAATAGATTCAGGGCATTATGTACAGACAAGGATATGGAAGGATATGAGTACAGTGGAGGTAAACCTAAGCGTTGGGTTACGATGAAAGAGATAGCATCACTGGAGGCACCGATTGAGCCGGTCTCCGCGTGTATGGGGGGTGGGACAAAGGAGCTATCTGAGACAGGTTGAGCGGGACTGGGGGCTCTACAGTGAAAGAGAACAGTAAGAACTAACCGGAACAGCAATAGGCAAGGCATATTGACATGGGAGAGAGGCATAAAGCAATCACAGGTGTTATTCGAGAGAGCGAAGACAACAGCTGGTAATGGCGACGAAAGTTTGAGCTGAGGCTAAACAGATAAACAGGATGGGGTACTGTATAAAGGAACAGTCCAGCAGGCATCAGCTGTGTAGCTGAGTGATCATAAGGTCCAGTGAACAGCAATAGGTGAGTCCAGGAGCAGATCAGTGGCTGCTACCACACAGGCGAGCAGGAGGCATGGCTGTTGATTGTGTGTGCTAGCGGGACGGGGCTAGCAGATGGATCTTCGTGGTCGTCGCAACGGGAAGCCTGTTGAAACCACATCAGACGATTACGTCGGCAGACCAGTCGTGATGGATCAGCGGGGCTCCGTGTCAACACTAGGAGGTCCCGTCCGGTTGACAGAGAGGTAGATAGCTGGGAGATGGGCCTGGCTCGAGGCTAGCTCAAGGCTGGGGCTTGCTTCGGGACAGTGGTGATTAGCCAACAACAACAACAGCGATTCGGTTGCAGCTAGCTAGTTGCGATGATCCGGTGTTAAGGTCCAGTGATTCAGTGATTCCGGCAGAAAATCCGATATGCTCTGGCTCGATAGTGCGATGTGCAGACTGGCCGATAATTGTCCAGGCTAGAGCTGGCTGGTAGGTAGTGCAGGCCACGGACAGTGGTGAAGACCGCTAACGGTGGCTAATAGCAACTAGCTTAGTTGGCTGGCTAACTGGCTAGTTTCAGCCAGAGGTTCTAGATAAGAAGGTATAAAGAAATAATAGAATCCGTTCCGCATTGGGTGAGCCGGGTTGCAGGAAAGTATATTTAGTTAAAGGATGGAAAGTGAGATTGAGAAATATAAACGAAAAAGACAAAAAAACAAATATATGGACACTACAGAAAACACGACCGCACTGCTACGCCATCTTGGAACACAATTGAACCTGTATAGGGAGTACCAGTACTGAGTCAATGAGCAGGGGTACCAGGTAATAACATGGCTATATACAGGGAGTACCAGTACTGAGTCGATGTGCAGAGGTACCAGGTAATAACATGGCTATATACAGGGAGTACCAGTACTGAGTCAATGAGCAGGGGTACCAGGTAATAACAT
>NW_028158331.1:5000-10000 GCF_964263955.1 Coregonus lavaretus
TTCCTATAACCATCATCTGTTCCTATGACCATCATCTGTTCCTATAACCATCATCTGTTCCTATAACCATCATCTGTTCCTATGACCATCATCTGTTCCTATAACCATCATCTGTTCCTATAACCATCATCTGTTCCTATGACCATCATCTGTTCCTATGACCATCATCTGTTCCTATAACCATCATCTGTTCCTATGACCATCATCTGTTCCTATAACCATCATCTGTTCCTATGACCATCATCTGTTCCTATGACCATCATCTGTTCCTATGACCATCATCTGTTCCTATAACCATCATCTGTTCCTATAACCATCATCTGTTCCTATAACCATCATCTGTTCCTATAACCATCATCTGTGTACACAAGACACCAGACACTGTGGAGTTATGATGGTTGACTCACTGCGTGTGTGTGTGTGTTGTTTGTAGTGGAGGAGGGTCAAGAAGGGTTAACCCAGTTCCTGATGAATGAAGTCATCAAGCTGCAGCAGCAGACCAAAGCTAAAGATGTCCAGAGAGTTGACCTCATTGGGAAACAGCGCACCCTGGAGGACGAATACAAGAAACTACGCCTGGCCAACCAGGAACTATCAGCCTTCCAGCTGAGTAATAACATTATTATTATTATTATTATTATTATTAGTAGTAGTAGTAGTAGTAGTAGTAGTAGTAGTAGCAGTAGTAGTAGCAGTAGTAGTAGTAGTGTAATTATTATCCCATTTTTGGAGAGCTAGAGCTCTGAAATGGTAAGACCTACAGAGACCTAACTTGGTAGGATGGTGTAAGTTGGTCTGAAATTGTAAGACCTACAGAGACCTAACTTGGTAGGATGGTGTAAGTTGGTCTGAAATGGTAAGACCTACAGAGACCTAACTTGGTAGGATGGTGGAAGTTGGTCTGAAATGGTAAGACCTACAGAGACCTAACTTGGTAGGATGGTGTAAGTTGGTCTGAAATGGTAAGACCTACAGCGACCTAACTTGGTAGGATGGTGTAAGTTGGTCTGAAATTGTAAGACCTACAGCGACCTATCTTGGTAGGATGGTGTAAGTTGGTGGCTGAATACATCTGGTTACATGTGGTGCAATTCGTCCAAATGGTGTCGTTATAAACAACCTTTGACTTCAAAAGGTCAGCCCCGCCTCCTCGTTCCACCTAGAGCCTCGGAATTTGGCACAAAGGTTCCACTCCAACCAAGGAACACATTTTCCTCTAGGACCAATGATGTCAACATGATGGATCCTCCGCCATTTTGAAAGCTGATTTCTCAGAAACTTGGTGTAAAGCCTCTACAGACCAATATTTTTAAAATGTATTATAAATGAGGTTGATATCTTAAACCTGTGAGCCAATGAAGTTGAGTGAGGTTGGATCTGACAATTCAAGTCGCTCTTGGAGGGAATGGAGCCCCCTGCTGGCCATGCATTTCAATACTCTACAACGTTTCCTGAGGTGTGCGCTTGTCCACTACTCACATGGATTCAAAAGTATAAAATTGGTGTGAGTACCAGAGATTAAGTCAAGACCGGAAACCCTTTAGATCCAGACCCAGATCAACGCCTGAGACCCAGACCAAGGATCAATGTATTAAGACCATGACCAGACCAAGACCAGTTTAACTGAGGAAAAAAAAGATCCAGTATAGTTAACTGGAGTAGATTAAGGTAGAGTATAGCACAGTATAGTATAGTATAGTATATTATATCACAGTATAGCACAGCATAGTATAGTATAGTATAGTATAGTATAGTATAGTATAGTATAGTATAGTATAGTATATTATATTATAGTATAGTATAGTATAGTATAGTATAGTATATTATAGTATAGTATAGTATAGTATAGTATAGTATAGTATAGTATAGTATAGCACAGTATAGTATAGTTCAGTACAGTTCAGTTCATTATAGTTCAGTATATCACAGTATAGCACAGTATAGTAGAGTACAGTATAGTAGAGTAGAGTATAGCACAGTATAGTATAGTATATTATAGTATAGTATAGTATAGTATAGTATAGTATAGTATAGTATAGTACAGTATAGTTCAGTATATTATATTATAGTATAGTATAGTATAGTATAGTATAGTATAGTATAGTATAGTATAGTATAGTACAGTATAGTACAGTATAGTACAGTATAGTTCAGTACTAGGGGTGTAACGATCCATCTACTACATCGATGTATCGGTTTATATTCATATGATCCAACTACATCGATCTGTGCTCGGCGAGTTGGCCTTTTGGACAACATATATCGATCTAACATCGTTTTAAAATGTAATAAATCGATTGTATCGATACTAGGAAATAACCCATTGGATTTAAGCACGTCAGACTTTATATGCAGGGGTGCACATAACTGGTATGCAGATACGCAAGCGCGACAAAAATCAGGAATGCGTAATGCCACTTGTGTTACTACGCGCCTTTGCGTACTTGACCGATCTTCTCATCTAACCTTACACATGACATGTTGCTTGTCAACTACTGTCAGGGATGTCCAAAAAGCAACAGACATTAAGCAGCTTCTTTGGCGTTTCGCCACCTACAAAGAAACGCCAACTGGAGCCAGAGCCGAAGAAAATACTTTTTTCGGAAAAGTGGCTCCAAGATGTGCAGTGGCTTGAAGCTAACGATGAGCGCACTGAAATGTGGTGCAAGATTTGCCGCTCAAATCCACATCTAGCAGACAAAACAGGTGCATTTTATAAAGGCTCAAAGAATTTCAACCATCCTTTATTTGACAAACATGAAAAGAGCAAGGAGCACACGAATGTGGCGCAAGCCATTGCTAAAAGCTAGCCGAGAATAAATGTCCAGTCGCCCACTTGCCAGATGGCGAGACAAGCTGAATGAAGAACAGCGGCAAGCTCTGTTTAATATTTTTCTCTTTCCATAAAGCTAAACACGCACGTCCCATGTCTTCCTATTCTGAGGATGTTCCTTTACTGAAGCGGCTAGGAGTAAATGTCGGAGGTGCATATCATTCACGTGAAGGGGGCACACGGATCATGCAGAGCATCGCTCACACCATCAGCGGGGAGTTACGAGCCAAGTTGCAGTCTGCTGAATTTTGGGGGCTGCTTTTTGATGGATCTGAGGACATCACAAAAACTGAGCAGGAAATAGTTTACATTGTGTCTGTGTCCAGCAACGGAGAGTTTACTTCGGACTTTATTGGACTGATTGAATTGGGTGCTGACCGAACCGCACAGGCCATAACAGACGGACTTGTGAGACTTTTCCAGGACACAGGCTTGGATGACTGGACAACAAAGTTGGTCGCTGTGTGCACAGACGGGGCTGCTGTCAACGTAGGTATCTACAACGGCGTTGTGCCAAAACTCCGGCAACATGCTGCGGTTGGAGACTCCCTTGTGCACATTCTGTGCACTGCACACACACTGGAGAATTGCGCGAAATCAGCTGATCGCAACGTTCCTTACTGTGAGACATTTCATCGCTCTGTGGTCAAGCTGCTGCAGTTTTATTTACAAAAAGGTGGAGCAAAAAAAACTGCTGCACTGAATAAATGGGATCTCCTTTGTGGAACTGGGTAAGTTTCATAATACCAGATGGTCTGCATGGAGGCATGAAACACTGTTAAAAATATCAAGACTATTGCCAGCCATTAAAATGCAACTGGTTACCAGGTATTTATTTCAGTCACACTGGTTGAATTTTTGGCTAAAATGTTACTGAATCGATTTCAAGTCACTGAATCGTTTCGGATCGTATCGTTCTAAATGAACCAATATCGTCCTTGAATCGTATCGACAACCACGAATCGTGATACAAATCGAATCGTTGTTAAAACGAATCGTTACACCCCTATTCAGTACAGTACAGTTATGTACAGTATAGTTCAGTATAGTTCGGTATAGTATAGTACAGTATATTTCAGTTCAGTACAGTTATGTACAGTATAGTACAGTATAGTTAAGTATAGTTAAGTACATCACAGCTATGAACAGTATAGTTCAGTATAGTATAGTATAGTATAGCATAGGACAGTATAGTATAGTATAGTATAGTATAGTATAGTATAGTATAGTATAGTATAGTATAGTATATGACCGTATAGTACAGTATAGTATAGTATAGTATAGTATATTATAATATAGTATAGTATAGTATAGTATAGGACAGTATAGTATAGTATAGTATAGTATAGTATATTATAGTATAGTATAGGACCGTAAAGTATAGTATAGTATAGTATAGTATAGTATAGTATAGTATAGTATAGTATAGTATAGTATAGTATAGTATAGTATAGTATAGTATAGTGCGGTGCAGTATATTATAGTGCAGTTATGTACAGTATAGTTCAGTATAGTTCAGTATAGTACAGTATAGTATAGTACAGTATAGTACAGTATAGTACAGTATAGTACAGTATAGTATAGTATAGTACAGTATAGTACAGTATAGTATAGTATAGTACAGTATAGTTCAGTACATTACAGTAAAGTTATGTATAGTACAGCACAGTTCAGTACAGTATAGTACAGTATAGTTCAGTATAGTTCAGTAGAGTTCAGTATAGTATAGAATAGTTCAGTACAGGAAGAGTAGCTGGAAATTTCGCAACAGCTAATGGGGATCCTAATAAAATACCAACAAATAAATTACAATATTGTACAGTACAGTGCAGTACAGTACCGTTCAGTATAGTATAGTATAGTATAGTACATTACAGTACAGTAAAGGTACAGTAAAGTACAGTACAGTGCAATACAGTAAAGTACAGTAAAGTAAAGGTACAGTACAGTATAGTATAGTATGGTTCAGTAGAGCACAGTATAGTATATTACAGTACAGTACCGTTCAGTATAGTACAGTACAGTACTGTACAGTATAGTATAGTATAGTACAGTATAGTATAGTATAGTATAGTATAGTATAGTACAGTACAGTGTATACAGTCTCATCTTTATGAAGGGATCCTCCACTCTATATAGTGTTATTATATATACAGTCTCATCTTTA
>NW_028158331.1:15000-24285 GCF_964263955.1 Coregonus lavaretus
ATTAGTATTATTGTAGTATTATAGTAGTATTATAGTATTATTGTAGTAGTATTATAGTGGTATTATAGTAGTATTATAGTAATATTATAGTAGTATTATAGTAGTATTATAATAGTATTATAGTAGTATTATAGTAGTATTATAGTAGTATTATGTTAGTATTATAGTGGTATTACAGTAGTATTACTGTACAACCTGCATGAAGAGATACGACAGGCTGAGGAGCTTAGAGACAAGGTTATTATAGTAGTATTATAGTAGTATTATAGTAGTATTATAGTGGTATTATAGTAGTATTATAGTAGTATTATAATAGTATTATAGTAGTATTATAGTAGTATTACTGTACAACCTGCATGAAGAGATACGAAATGCTGAGGTGCTACGAGACAAGGTTATTATATTAGTATTGTAGTAGTATTATAGTAGTATTATAGTAGTATTAGTAGTATTATAGTAGTATTATAGTAGTTTTATAGTAGTATTATAGTAGTATTATAGTAGTATAACTGTACAACCTGCACGAAGAGATATGACAGGCTGAGGAACTACGAGACAAGGTTATTATAGTAGTATTGTAGTAGTATTGTAGTAGTATTATAGTAGTATTATAGTAGTATTATAGCAGTATTATAGTAGTATTATAGTAGTATTATAATAGTATTATAGTAGTATTATAGTAGTATTATAGTAGTATTATAGTAGTATTATAGTGGTATTATAGTAGTATTATAGTAGTATTACTGTACAACCTGCATGACGAGATACGACAGGCTGAGGAGCTACGAGACAAGGTTATTATAGTAGTATTATAGTAGTATTATAGTGGTATTATAGTAGTATTACTGTACAACCTGCATGAAGAAGTACGACAGGCTGAGGAGCTACGAGACAAGGTTATTATAGTAGTGTTATAGTAGTATTATAGTAGTATTATAGTAGTATTATAGTAGTATTACTGTACAACCTGCATGAAGAGATACGACAGACTGAGGAGCTACGAGACAAGGTTATTATAGTAGTATTGTAGTAGTATTATAGTAGTATTATAGTAGTATTATAGTAGTATTATAGTAGTATTATTGTAGTATTATTGTACAACCTGCATGAAGAGATATGACAGGCTGAGGAGCTACGAGACAAGGTTATTATAGTAGTATTATAGTATTTTTATAGTAGTATTATAGTAGTATTATAGTAGTATTATAGTAGTATTATTGTACAACCCGCATGAAGAAATACGACAGGCTGAGGAGCTACGAGACAAGGTTATTATAGTAGTATTATAGTAGTATTATAGTAGTATTATAGTAGTATTATAGTAGTATTATAGTAGTATTATTGTATTTGTGTGTATAGTACCTAGAGGAGAAAGAGGATCTGGAGCTGAAGAGCTCTACACTACAGAAGGACTGTGAGATGTACAGGAACAGAATGAACACCATCATTATACAGCTGGAGGAAGTAGAGAAGGAGAGGGACCAGGTAACACACACACACACACACACACACACACACACACACACACACATACACACACACACACACACACACACACACACACACACACACACACACACACACACACACACACACACACACACACACACACACACACACACACACACACACACACACACACACACACACACACACACACACACAAACACACACACACACACACACACCACACACACACACACACACACACACACACACACACACATATACACACACACACACACACACACACACACACACACACACACACACACACACACACACATACACACACACACACACACACACACACACACACACACATACACACACACATATATATATACACACACACACCCACACACACACACACACACATTCACACACACACACACACACACACGCACACACACTCACAAACTCACACACACAAAGACTGTTTACAATACTTTACATTTTCAAAACAGTTGACACAAAATGCAAATCTTTGTTGTTGTGTGTGTCTGTGTGTGTGTGTGTCTGTGTGTTTGTGTGTGTGTGTGTGTGTGTGTGTGTGTCTGTGTGTGTGTGTGTGTGTGTGTGTGTGTGTGTGTGTGCAGGCATTCCGGTCCAGAGATGAGGCCCAGCACCAATTCTCTCAGGGTCTGGTTGATAAAGACAAATACAGGAAACAGGTGAGTTAGGGTTAGAACTAGGGTTAGGGTGAAGAGTCAGACACTGAGAAATATGACTGCCGATAGGTGCTTAGGACCTCTGCCCAGAGTGTCAGCGTGTCATTTCCGGGCAAATCTTGGCTGAGGCTTCTCCCTGGCACCTGTTTAGTAACAGTGTTTGATTTGTTAATTGTTCATCTGTTTGCCATTAAGTGTTTATTTTTGTCTGCTTTTCGGCCTGTTTGTGAAGTAAACTCCTACTGGAGTTTAGTGACTTTTCCAACCTTGGATTATTAGTGCTAGCTAGCTCTACAGCCCCTCCCCTGAAGCACTTCTCTCCCTGGCTCTCGTTCTAATAACTCTCGTATAAATAAACACGTATGCATATCACGCTGCGCCTCGGTCCATCCCGTCTATGAACGAACGTGACATAACCAAGATACTCCTGCTGGTTATGGCTACCTGTGTCCCCCCCGCTCCACCTACCAAGCTGCTCCTGCTGGTTATGTCTACCTGTGTCCCCCCCGCTCCACCTACCAAGATACTCCTGCTGGTTATGGCTACCTGTGTCCCCCCCGCTCCACCTACCAAGCTGCTCCTGCTGGTTATGTCTACCTGTGTCCCCCCCGCTCCACCTACCAAGCTGCTCCTGCTGGTTATGTCTACCTGTGTCCCCCCCGCTCCACCTACCAAGCTGCTCCTGCTGGTTATGTCTACCTGTGTCCCCCCCGCTCCACCTACCAAGCTGCTCCTGCTGGTTATGTCTACCTGTGTCCCCCCCGCTCCACCTACCAAGCTACTCCTGCTGGTTATGGCTACCTGTGTCCCCCCCGCTCCACCTACCAAGCTGCTCCTGCTGGTTATGGCTACCTGTGTCCCCCCCGCTCCACCTACCAAGCTGCTCCTGCTGGTTATGTCTACCTGTGTCCCCCCCGCTCCACCTACCAAGCTGCTCCTGCTGGTTATGTCTACCTGTGTCCCCCCCGCTCCACCTACCAAGCTGCTCCTGCTGGTTATGTCTACCTGTGTCCCCCCCCGCTCCACCTACCAAGCTGCTCCTGCTGGTTATGTCTACCTGTGTCCCCCCCGCTCCACCTACCAAGCTGCTCCTGCTGGTTATGTCTACCTGTGTCCCCCCCGCTCCACCTACCAAGCTACTCCTGCTGGTTATGTCTACCTGTGTCCCCCCCGCTCCACCTCGCTGTACTGTATAACTCTACAATCTAAACAACTGAACTTTCTCTCCCTGCGGTCTCCTCATTTCAATACACTGCCTGTAAACCATCCTGCTCCATGACCCCTGTACTTGTGTCCCGTCCTCCTTAAGCTAATGAATCGTTCCTGTCTCAACAATCTGAACTACTCCCCATAGCTGTCCCAAGCTCCACCCAGCTTACTGTTGCTTGGCCACTGAACTACTCCCCGTAGCTGTCCCAAGCTCCCCCAGCTTACTGTTGCTTGGCCAAATAAAAATTCACATGAACTCATCAAAATCAACACTTGCCTCTGATTTTCATTGCTGTTCTGGACTGTTTCAATATTACCCAACATGTCAATGTTCCCACTCACATCAAGGGACACATACTAGACTGAGTCTGCTCTGTTGGCCTCAACCTAACTCATATGACCTCCTCCCTGTTCCCAGTGTCTGACCTCAACCTAACTCATATGACCTCCTCCCTGTTCCCACTGTGACCTCAACCTAACTCATGTGACCTCCTCCCTGTTCCCACTGTGACCTCAACCTAACCCATATGACCTCCTCCCTGTTCCCAGTGTCTGACCTCAACCTAACTCATATGAACTCCTCCCTGTTCCCAGTGTGACCTCAACCTAACTCATATGACCTCCTCCCTGTTCCCAGTGTCTGACCTCAACCTAACTCATGTGACCTCCTCCCTGTTCCCACTGTGACCTCAACCTAACCCATATGACCTCCTCCCTGTTCCCAGTGTGACCTCAACCTAACTCATATGACCTCCTCCCTGTTCCCAGTGTCTGACCTCAACCTAACTCATGTGACCTCCTCCCTGTTCCCACTGTGACCTCAACCTAACCCATATGACCTCCTCCCTGTTCCCAGTGTGACCTCAACCTAACTCATATGACCTCCTCCCTGTTCCCAGTGTCTGACCTCAACCTAACTCATGTGACCTCCTCCCTGTTCCCACTGTGACCTCAACCTAACCCATATGACCTCCTCCCTGTTCCCAGTGTGACCTCAACCTAACTCATATGACCTCCTCCCTGTTCCCAGTGTCTGACCTCAACCTAACTCATATGACCTCCTCCCTATTCCCAGTGTCTGACCTCAACCTAACTCATATGACCTCCTCCCTGTTCCCAGTGTCTGACCTCAACCTAACTCATATGACCTCCTCCCTGTTCCCACTGTGACCTCAACCTAACCCATATGACCTCCTCCCTGTTCCCACTGTGACCTCAACCTAACCCATATGACCTCCTCCCTGTTCCCAGTGTCTGACCTCAACCTAACTCATGTGACCTCCTCCCTGTTCCCACTGTGACCTCAACCTAACCCATATGACCTCCTCCCTGTTCCCAGTGTCTGACCTCAACCTAACCCATATGACCTCCTCCCTGTTCCCAGTGTCTGACCTCAACCTAACTCATGTGACCTCCTCCCTGTTCCCACTGTGACCTCAACCTAACTCATATGACCTCCTCCCTGTTCCCACTGTGACCTCAACCTAACCCATATGACCTCCTCCCTGTTCCCAGTGTCTGACCTCAACCTAACTCATATGACCTCCTCCCTGTTCCCAGTGTCTGACCTCAACCTAACTCATATGACCTCCTCCCTGTTCCCACTGTGACCTCAACCTAACTCATATGACCTCCTCCCTGTTCCCAGTGTCTGACCTCAACCTAACTCATATGACCTCCTCCCTGTTCCCAGTGTCTGACCTCAACCTAACTCATATGACCTCCTCCCTGTTCCCAGTGTCTTACCACAAGATCCTTCATGTGTCTCTTCCCTAACCCTAACCCTAACCCTAACCCCACAGCACTGACAAACGCCTCGTCTCCTTCCGCAACGTCAAAGCTGTTGACCCCCTCCAACTCTCTGATGCCAGCTGCTCTGCCCTGCCCCTTGACCACACCCCCAACTCACCTGATGAACTAGCTGCCCAATTCAATTCTGCTCTATCCGCCTCCTTCAACTCTCTGACCCCCCTCCAAACTAAACCTGTCTCCTCCTGGGTTAACCCTGCTCTCCCTCAACTCTCTGGCCCCCCTCCAAACTAAACCTGTCTCCCCCTCCCCCTGGGTTAACCCTGCTCTCCCTCAACTCTCTGACCCCCCTCCAAACTAAACCTGTCTCCTCCTCCTCCTGGGTTAACCCTGCTCTCCCTCAACTCTCTGGCCCCCCTCCAAACTAAACCTGTCTCCTCCTCCTCCTGGGTTAACCCTGCTCTCCCTCAACTCTCTGACCCCCCTCCAAACTAAACCTGTCTCCTCCTCCTCCTGGGTTAACCCTGCTCTCCCTCAACTCTCTGGCCCCCCTCCAAACTAAACCTGTCTCCTCCTGGGTTAACCCTGCTCTCCCTCAACTCTCTGGCCCCCCTCCAAACTAAACCTGTCTCCTCCTGGGTTAACCCTGCTCTCCCTCAACTCTCTGGCCCCCCTCCAAACTAAACCTGTCTCCTCCTGGGTTAACCCTGCTCTCCCTCAACTCTCTGGCCCCCCTCCAAACTAAACCTGTCTCCTCCTGGGTTAACCCTGCTCTCCCTCAACTCTCTGGCCCCCCTCCAAACTAAACCTGTCTCCTCCTCCTCCTGGGTTAACCCTGCTCTCCTTCAACTCTCTGGCCCCCCTCCAAACTAAACCTGTCTCCTCCTGGGTTAACCCTGCTCTCCCTCAACTCTCTGACCCCCCTCCAAACTAAACCTGTGTCCTCCTGGGTTAACCCTGCTCTCCCTCAACTCTCTGACCCCCCTCCAAACTAAACCTGTCTCCTCCTGGGTTAACCCTGCTCTCCCTCAACTCTCTGGCCCCCCTCCAAACTAAACCTGTCTCCTCCTGGGTTAACCCTGCTCTCCCTCAACTCTCTGGCCCCCCTCCAAACTAAACCTGTCTCCTCCTCCTCCTGGGTTAACCCTGCTCTCCCTCAACTCTCTGACCCCCCTCCAAACTAAACCTGTCTCCCCCTCCTCCTGGGTTAACCCTGCTCTCCCTCAACTCTCTGGCCCCCCTCCAAACTAAACCTGTCTCCTCCTGGGTTAACCCTGCTCTCCCTCAACTCTCTGGCCCCCCTCCAAACTAAACCTGTCTCCTCCTGGGTTAACCCTGCTCTCCCTCAACTCTCTGGCCCCCCTCCAAACTAAACCTGTCTCCTCCTGGGTTAACCCTGCTCTCCCTCAACTCTCTGGCCCCCCTCCAAACTAAACCTGTCTCCTCCTGGGTTAACCCTGCTCTCCCTCAACTCTCTGGCCCCCCTCCAAACTAAACCTGTCTCCCCCTCCTCCTGGGTTAACCCTGCTCTCCCTCAACTCTCTGACCCCCCTCCAAACTAAACCTGTCTCCTCCTGGGTTAACCCTGCTCTCCCTCAACTCTCTGGCCCCCCTCCAAACTAAACCTGTCTCCTCCTCCTCCTGGGTTAACCCTGCTCTCCCTCAACTCTCTGACCCCCCTCCAAACTAAACCTGTCTCCTCCTCCTGGTTTACCCCTGAGCTCCACACCCACCTACTACAGGTCCACCTACTACAGGTCCACCTACTACATTTCCACCTACTACAGGTCCACCTACTACAGGTCCACCTACTACAGGTCCACCTACTACAGGTCCACCTACTACAGGCTACTACAGGTCCACCTACTACAGGTCCACCTACTACAGGTCCACCTACTACAGGCTACTACAGGTCCACCTACTACAGGTCCACCTCAGTGCTGCCAGGTCCACCTACTACAGGTCCACCTACTACAGGTCCACCTACTACAGGTCCACCTACTACAGGTCCACCTACTACAGGTCCACCTACTACAGGTCCAGCTACTACAGGTCCACCTACTACAGGTCCACCTACTACAGGTCCACCTACTACAGGTCCACCTACTACAGGCTACTACAGGTCCACCTACTACAGGTCCACCTACTACAGGTCCACCTACTACAGGTCCACCTACTACAGGTCCACCTACTACAGGTCCACCTACTACAGGTCCACCTACTACAGGCTACTACAGGTCCACCTACTACAGGTCCACCTACTACAGGCTACTACAGGTCCACCTACTACAGGCTACTACAGGTCCACCTACTACAGGTCCACCTACTACAGGTCCACCTACTACAGGTCCAGCTACTACAGGTCCACCTACTACAGGTCCACCTACTACAGGTCCACCTACTACAGGTCCACCTACTACAGGTCCACCTACTACAGGCTACTACAGGTCCACCTACTACAGGTCCACCTACTACAGGCTACTACAGGTCCACCTACTACAGGCTACTACAGGTCCACCTACTACAGGTCCACCTACTACAGGTCCACCTACTACAGGTCCACCTACTACAGGTCCACCTACTACAGGTCCACCTACTACAGGTCCACCTACTACAGGCTACTACAGGTGAACCTACTACAGGTCCACCTACTACAGGTCCACCTACTACAGGTCCACCTACTACAGGTCCACCTACTACAGGTCCACCTACTACAGGTCCACCTACTACAGGTCCACCTACTACAGGTCCACCTACTACAGGTCCACCTACTACAGGCTACTACAGGTCCACCTACTACAGGTCCACCTACTACAGGTCCACCTACTACAGGTCCACCTACTACAGGCTACTACAGGTCCACCTACTACAGGTCCAGCTACTACAGGTCCACCTACTACAGGTCCACCTACTACAGGTCCACCTACTACAGGTCCACCTACTACAGGTCCACCTACTACAGGTCCACCTACTACAGGTCCACCTACTACTCCAATAAGAACTCCCAGAATCTGTTCTCTTCAGCCCCGTGACCACACCTTCTCTAGTCCCTTCACTGAACTCTGCAACTCCTTCCTCCAGTTTTTCAAGGACAAGATCTCCAAAATAAACTCATCACCTGACTGATCAGCCTCCCTCAGCTGCCCCCCCCCCCCCCCCCCCCCCACCCCCGTCAACCTCCCAACCGTCACACCTGAAACCTGGCTTTCCGAATTCGCCCCCATTGACTCTCCCTATGTCTCAAAACTCATCATGTCATCCAAGACTAGAACCTGCTCCCTGGATCCCCTCCCCATGGCTTTCATCAAATCCTGCCTGCCTGCTCTCTGTCCATATACGCTGAATATACCAAACATTAAGAACACCTTCCCAACATTGAGTTGCACCCCCCCATCCCCATTCTGCCCTCCGAACAGTCTCAATTTGTTGTGGCATGGACTACAAGGTGGGACTGGCCCATGTTGACTCCAATGCGTCACACAGTTGTGTGAAGTTGGCTGGACGTCCTTTGAGTGGTGGACCATTCTTGATACACACGGGAAACTGTTCAGTGTGAAAAAACCCAGCAGCGTTGCAGTTCTTGACACAAACAGGTGCACCCGGCACCTACTATCATAACCCGTTCAAAGGCACTTAAATACTTTGTCTTTGAATGAAGCAGCTGCCCGTAAGCCGCTGAGAGTCTGTGGAGAAGCTAGCTAGCAGATGGTGACGCTAACCGTTAAGCTAACGTTAGCTAGCAAGCGAACTGGCACTGACCATATGGGATAATGGAGAGTGAATGAAAGGATCATCGTCTTGCTAGATCGCTAGCTTGGTGCAGCATTTAGTATTGTGTGCATTCTGCTGCACTTAGCAGCCCACTGGTTTCATATGAAGTGTGTGACTGCCTGGCTCAGTTAACAAAGCTAACGTTCGCTAGCTAGCCATCTGTAATTAGCCCACCCAACTACCTCATCCCCATATTGTTATTTATTTTGCTAATTTGCACCCCAGTATCTCTATTTGCACATCATCTCTTGCACATCTATCATTCCAGTGTTAATACGAAATTGTAACTATTTTGCACTATGGCCTATTTATTGCCTTACCTCCATAACTTACTACATTTGCACACACTGTATATATATTTTCTGTTGTATTTTTGACTTTATTT
>NW_028158330.1:0-64853 GCF_964263955.1 Coregonus lavaretus
ATTTCTCTCCCTTTCTCTCCACCTCTCCCTTTCTCTCTCTTTCTCCCTCTTTCTCTCAATTTCTCTCAATTTCTCTCCCTTTCTCTCCCTTTCTCTCAATTTCTCTCCATTTCTCTCAATTTCTCTCCATTTCTCTCCCTTTATCTCCCTTTCTCTCCGCTTCTCTCAATTTCTCTCAATTTCTCTCCCTTTCTCCCAATTTCTCTCACTTTCTATCAATTTCTCTCCCTTTCTCTCCCTTTCTCTCTCTTTCTCTCCCTTTCTCTCAAATTCTCTCTCTTTCTCTCCCTTCTCTCTCTTTCTCTCCATTTATCTCAATTCCTCTTAATTCACTCCCTTTCTCTCCATTTCTCTCAATTTCTCTCCCTTTCTCTCCCCTTCTCTCCCATTCTCTCCCTTTCTCTCTCTTTCTCTCCCTTTCTCTCCCTTTCTCTCCCTTCTCTCCCATTCTCTCCCTTTCTCTCCCTTTCGCTCTCTTTCTCTCCCTTTCTCTCACTTTCTCTCTCTTTCTCTCCCTTTCTCTCTCTTTCTCTCCCTTTCTCTCAAATTCTCTCTCTTTCTCTCCCTTCTCTCTCTTTCTCTCCATTTATCTCAATTCCTCTTAATTTCACTCCCTTTCTCTCCATTTCTCTCAATTTCTCTCCCTTTCTCTCCCCTTCTCTCCCATTCTCTCCCTTTCTCTCTCTTTCTCTCCCTTTCTCTCCCTTTCTCTCCCCTTCTCTCTCTTTCTCTCCCTTTCTCTCCCTTTCCCTCTCTTTCTCTCCCGTTCTCTCCCTTTTTCTCCCTTTCTCTCGATTTCTCTCGATTTTTCTCCCTTTCTCTCAGTTTCTCTCTCTTACTCTCCCTTTCGCTCCCCTTATCTCCATTTCCCTCCCTTTCTCTCCATTTCGATCCATTTCTCTCCATTTTTCTCTCCTTCTCTCCATTTATCTCAATTTCTCTCACTTTCTCTTAATTTATCTCCCTTTATCTACCTTTCTCTCCCTTTCTCTCCCTTTCTCTCAATTTCTCTCCCTTTCTCTCCCTTTCTCTCACTCTCTCTCCCTTTCTCTCAATTTCTCTCAATTTCTCTCAATTTCTCTCATTTTCTCTCCCTTTCTGTCCCTTTCTCGCTCTTTCTCTCCCTTTCTCTCCCTTTCTCTCTCTTTCTCTCCCGTTCTCTCCCTTTCTCTCCTTTTCTCTCGATTTCTCTCAATTTCTCTACCTTTCTCTCAGTTTCTCTCTATTTCTCTCCTTTTCGCTCCCTTTCTCTCAATTTCTCTCCCTTTCTCTCCACCTCTCCCTTTCTCTCTCTTTCTCCCTCTTTCTCTCAATTTCTCTCAATTTCTCTCCCTTTCTCTCTCTTTCTCCCTCTTTCTCTCAATTTCTCTCAATTTCTCTCCCTTTCTCTCCATTTCTCTCCATTTCTAGCCCTTTCCCTCCCTTTCTCTCAATTTCTCTCAATTTCTCTCCCTTTCTCTCCACCTCTCCCTTTCGCTCTCTTTCTCCCTCTTTCTCTCAATTTCTCTCAATTTCTCTCCCTTTCTCTCCCTTTCTCTCAATTTCTCTCCATTTCTCTCAATTTCTCTCCATTTCTCTCCCTTTATCTCCCTTTCTCTCCGCTTCTCTCAATTTCTCTCCCTTTCTCTCAAATTCTCTCTCTTTCTCTCCCTTCTCTCTCTTTCTCTCCATTTATCTCAATTCCTCTTAATTTCGCTCCCTTTCTCTCCATTTCTCTCAATTTATCTCAATTTCTCTCCCTTTCTCTCACTTTCTCTCCCTTTCTCTCTCTTTCTCTCCCTTTCTCTCCCTTTCTCTCAATTTATCTCATTGTCTCTCCCTTTCTCTCAGTTTCTCTCTCTTACTCTCCCTTTCTCTCTCTTTCTCTCCCTTTCTCTCTCTTTCTCTCCATTTATCTCAATTTCTCTCCCTTTCTCTCCCTTTCTCTCACTTTCTCTCCCTTTCTCTCCCTTTCTCCCAATTTCTCTTAATTTCTCTCCCTTTCTCTCCCTTTCTCTCTCTTTCTCTCCCTTTCTCTCTCTTTCTCTCCATTTATCTCAATTTCTCTCCCTTTCTCTCCATTTCTCTCCCTTTCTCTCCCTTTCTCTCTCTTTCTCTCCCTTTCTCTCCCTTTCCCTCTCTTTCTCTCCCGTTCTCTCCCTTTTTCTCCCTTTCTCTCGATTTCTCTCGATTTTTCTCCCTTTCTCTCAGTTTCTCTCTCTTACTCTCCCTTTCGCTCCCCTTATCTCCATTTCCCTCCCTTTCTCTCCATTTCGATCCATTTCTCTCCATTTTTCTCTCCTTCTCTCCATTTATCTCAATTTCTCTCACTTTCTCTTAATTTCTCTCCCTTTATCTACATTTCTCTCCCTTTCTCTCCCTTTCTCTCAATTTATCTCCCTTTCTATCCCTTTCTCTCACTCTCTCTCCCTTTCTCTCAATTTCTCTCAATTTCTCTCATTTTCTCTCCCTTTCTGTCCCTTTCTCTCTCTTTCTCTCCCTTTCTCTCCCTTTCTCTCTCTTTCTCTCCGGTTCTCTCCCTTTCTCTCCTTTTCTCTCGATTTCTCTCAATTTCTCTACCTTTCTCTCAGTTTCTCTCTATTTCTCTCCTTTTCGCTCCCTTTCTCTCAATTTCTCTCCCTTTCTCTCCACCTCTCCATTTCTCTCCATTTCTCTCAATTTCTCTGTTTCTCTCAATTTCTCTTAATTTCTCTCCCTTTCTCTCAATTTCTCTCACTTTCTATCAATGTCTCTCTCTTTCTCTCCATTTCTCTCCCTTTCTCTCCCTTTCTCTCCCCTTCTCTCCCATTCTCTCCCTTTCTCTCCCTTTCTCTCTCTTTCTCTCCCTTTCTCTCACTTTCTCTCACTTTCTCTCTCTTTCTCTCCCTTCTCTCTCTTTCTCTCCATTTATCTCAATTACTCTTTATTTCGCTCCCTTTCTCTCAATTTCTCTCAATTTCTCTCCCTTTCGCTCTCTTTCTCTCAATTTCTCTCAATTTCTCTCAATTTCTCTCCCTTTCTCTCTCTTTCTCTCCCTTTCTCTCCATGTCTCTCTATTTCCCTCCCTTTCTCTCACTTTCTCTCCCTTTCTCTCTCTTTCTCTCCATTTCTCTCTCTTTCTCTCCCTTTCTCTCCCTTTCTCTCAATTTCTCTCATTGTCTCTCCCTTTCTCTCTCTTTCTCTCCATTTATCTCAATTCCTCTTAATTTCTCTCCCTTTCTCTCCCCTTCTCTCTCTTTCTCTCCATTTCTCTCAATTTATCTCAATTTATCTCCCTTTCTCTCTCTTTCTCTCCCTTTCTCTCCCTTTCTCTCTCTTTCTCCCCCTTTCTCTCCCTTTCTCTCAATGTCTCTCCCTTTCTCTCAGTTTCTCTCTCTTACTCTCTCTTTCGCTCCCCTTATCTCCATTTCCCTCCCTTTCTCTCCATTTCGATCCATTTCTCTCTATCTCTCTCTCCTTCTCTCCATTTATCTCCAGTTCTCTCCCTTTCTCTTAATTTATCTCCCTTTCTCTCCCTTTCTCTCTCTTTCTCTCCCTTTCTCTCTCTTTCTCTCCCTTTCTCTCCCTTTCTCTCACTTTCTCTCATTGTCTCTCCCTTTCTCTCTCTTTCTCTCCATTTATCTCAATTCCTCTTAATTTCTCTCCCTTTCTCTCCCCTTCTCTCTCTTTCTCTCCATTTCTCTCAATTTCTCTCAATTTATCTCCCTTTCTCTCTCTTTCTCTCCCTTTCTCTCCCTTTCTCTCTCTTTCTCCCCCTTTCTCTCCCTTTCTCTCAATGTCTCTCCCTTTCTCTCAGTTTCTCTCTCTTACTCTCTCTTTCGCTCCCCTTATCTCCATTTCCCTCCCTTTCTCTCCATTTCGATCCATTTCTCTCCATCTCTCTCTCCTTCTCTCCATTTATCTCCAGTTCTCTCCCTTTCTCTAAATTTATCTCCCTTTCTCTCCCTTTCTCTCAATTTCTCTCCCTTTCTCTCCCTTTCTCTCCCTTTCTCTCCCTTTCTCTCAATTTCTCTCAATTTCTCTCAATTTCTCTCAATTTCTCTCCCTTTCTCTCCCTTTCTCTCTCTTTCTCTCCCTTTCTCTCCCTTTCTCTCTCTTTCTCTCCTGTTCTCTCCCGTTCTCTCCCTTTCTCTCGATTTCTCTCAATTACTCTCCCTTTCTCTCAGTTTCTCTCTCTTTTCTCTCATTTTCGCTCCTTTTCTCTACATTTCTCTCCCTTTCTCTCAATTTCTCTCCATTTCTCTCCACCTCTCAATTTCTCTCCATTTCTCTCCACCTCTCAGTTTCTCTCCATTTCTCTCAATTTCTCTCAATTTTTCTCACTTTCTCTTCATTTATCTCCATTTCTAGCTCTTCCCCTCCCTTTCTCTCAAATTCTCTCAATTTCTCTCCCTTACTCTCCCTTACTCTCCCTTTTTCGCCATTTCTCTCCCTTTCTCTCCCTTTCTCTCCCTTTCTCTCCATTTCTCTAAATTATTTAAATTTCTCTCCCTTTCGCTCTCTTTATCTCCCTTCCTCTCAATTTCTCTCCCTTTCTCCCCTTTTCTCTCCCTTTCTCTCCCTTTCTCTCCCTTTCTCTCCCCGGCTCTCCCTTTCTCTCCCTTTCTCTCCCAGACTCACCCTTTCTCTCCCTGGCTCTCCCTGGCTCCAAGAGCATCTAATCTTAGCAGATTCAGTCCCCACTGAACTCAGTCACTCACAATTAGGGGAGAGAAAGGGACAAAAGGCCCTTGCTGTGTTGTCAGTAATAACCACTCCACTCTGTTGGATACAGCCTTGAAACTGTAAATACTAGAGCAGAATGCATTGTCCCCTAACTGTGTGTGTGTCTATCAGAAACATGTTCCCTAACTGTGTTTCAGTGTAAAATCTTTCTTGACAACACCCCCCCGAGGCCCATTGTCTAGCTAGCGGACAAACACAAGCACTGCACTGTATCATGCATGAGAATTCTCACTAGTTAACTGTAGCCACTTTTAACTTAACAAAGTGCAGAATACAACAGAACACATATTTGAGCAACACTGCCGTGGGGAGTCCACTCTGCTCAATTTACCTGAAGCCCCCTCATTCTCCTGCAGAGAGGCTCTCAGGGGGAGAAGTACAATAAAATGCTGTAAACAGCAACCTTTGAAGGTGATGACAACTGGTGTGTGTGTGTGTGTGTGTGTGTGTGTGTGTGTGTGTGTGTGTGTGTGTGTGTGTGTGTGTGTGTGTGTGTGTGTGTGTGTGTGTGTGTGTGTGTGTGTGTGTGTGTGTGTAAAAAACAGTAGCATCTTTTGATGATGACATGGTGAGCGAGTTAAATGTCTCTCTCTTTGTCCTTCTATGACAGTGAACCTGCATCACAAAGTAACAGCGGGTTCTCTTTATAATAACAGTTGGAGGCTATTCCACCCCAAAATACATGGTGTTAACCCTGAGGTGTGTACATCAGTGAATCAATATTTGGAATTCACTTTGGAATTTTCAGTAGAGTATTTCAACAAACAAAATTATCCACCACCCAAACGACATCCAGCCAACTTGACACAACTGTGGGAAGCATTGGAGTCAACATGGGCCAGCATCACTGTGGAACGCTTTCGACACCTTGTGGGGCTGTGCAACTCAATATTAGGAAGTTGTTCTTAATGTTTGGTATACTCAGTGTATATATAGAATACTGCCTTGGAAATCTCTCTGGCTGTCTCTCTCTCTGTCTCTCATACAGAAGGTGTTCCTAATGTCTGGTGTACTCAGTTTATATCTCATACTTTTCTACTCCCAGAGCACACTCCTTTATATCTTTAAGTCAATGGAGCAATTTACCCTTTATTGAAAGTGAAACAAATCTGATTTAAGTTTTGATTGAATCAAAAGCAAACAATTCATTTTTAGATATTAACTTGGCCAAACAATTACATATAATCCCATCTCACGTTTTGATCAAATGCTGGTCTGATTATATTATTTAGCACTCTGAGCTGAGAAGCAATTTGCATTTTCTTTTCTTTGTTTACGCCTTTAACGAAAACCCATAATTAAAAATAATTACCCTCACAAAATGTCATGGCTTGGGGCCTTGAAAAAGTTGAGATGACAAAACAACGGTGGGATTAAATATTCATTTTGATTAGGACATCATTAGGACAGCCAGTGCTCTTGATGATTGGTGGAGAAGAGGAGGAGGAGGAGGAGCAAAGGAAGGAGTTGATAATGAGGAGTAGGAGGAGGAGCAGGTGGAGGAGGAGGAGGAGGAGTAGGAGGAGGAGGAGGAGGAGGAGGAGGAGGAGGAGGAGGAGGAGTAGGAGTAGGAGTAGGAGGAGCAGGTGGAGGAGGAGGAGGAGTAGGAGTAGGAGGAGCAGGAGCAGGAGCAGGAGCAGGAGCAGGAGCAGGAGGAGGAGCAGGTGGAGGAAGAGGAGGAGGAGGAGGAGGAGCAGGTGGAGGAGGAGGAGCAGGAGCAGGAGCAGGAGCAGGAGCAGGAGCAGGAGCAGGAGCAGGAGCAGGAGCAGGAGCAGGAGCAGGAGCAGGAGGAGGAGGAGCAGGTGGAGGAGGAGGAGCAGGTGGAGGAGGAGGAGGAGGAGGAGGAGGAGGAGGAGGAGGAGGAGGAGGAGGAGGAAGAGGAGGAGGAGGAGAAATCCCCCAAAAAGGCCAGTGCTTTTAAAATATAAATGTCTCATCACGTATACAAAGTCCTATCATTAAAACAACCAAGAGAGTTACAAATATGATTCTGCTCTCCATGTATTCTGACCCTGATTTGAATATATCAGAGGGAAACCGAGTGTTTGCTGTATTTCAAACATGATTTATTCATTTAATCTCAGAAAGCTGATGACCAGTCAACAAAATAGTCTGCTCTGCATCTCTCTCCTCAACGGGAATCCACATTATTTAAGCATTTCAGCCTAAAGTTCTGTCTCACTTACAAGTCTCCTAAAAAACTGTTAATACTACGTCTTGTAAGATTACCTCCTAAAATCCTATTTCCTCAACACAGGCAACGACTGTGCTGTCTAGATTACAGCTGGCACAACACACTCCATGTCTCCAAGTACTTGTTTGAGCTTCAGCTGAACTTGGGTTTTATAATATGTCTGGAGGCCTACTACAAGCCCAGGGCAGTTTAATGTAATAGGAGGTCCTCTCACTGTGAGATAACAGTATAAAAAATACAACCTTCACATTTCAGTTTGATCATATCACAATCTTTCATCTAGACTGTCTGATTCGCCGTGGCTGTTCTATGATGACCTATTATGGGTATACGGTTCTGCTTTCTACTGCTGGAGATTGTTTTCCCTATCTGCACCTGTCAGTCATGCCACCATTTTCCCATCTGTCAAAGCAAGTAGCTATCTATCATGACCTAGTAGGTAACATAGGCCCTTTCCTTTTGTCCAATAATGTCTGTGAGAAGAGAGGACCCTCGTAATGTCACCTTAGGCCCACTCATTCTGATGCAGGACGCTGGTGATATCAGGAGAGGACAGGACACTGGTGATATCAGGAGAGGACAGGACACTGGTGATATCAGGAGAGGACAGGACACTGGTGATATCAGGAGAGGACAGGACACTGGTGATGTCAGGAGAAGACAGGACACTGGTCAAATCAGGAGAGGACAGGACACTGGTGATATCAGGAGAGGACAGGACACTGGTGATGTCAGGAGAAGACAGGACACTGGTGATATCAGGAGAAGACAGGACACTGGTCAAATCAGGAGAGGACAGGACACTGGTGATATCAGGAGAAGACAGGACACTGGTCAAATCAGGAGAGGACAGGACACTGGTGATATCAGGAGAAGACAGGACACTGGTGATATCAGGAGAGGACAGGACACTGGTGATATCAGGAGAAGACAGGACACTGGTCAAATCAGGAGAGGACAGGACACTGGTGATATCAGGAGAGGACAGGACACTGGTGATGTCAGGAGAAGACAGGACACTGGTGATATCAGGAGAAGACAGGACACTGGTGATATCAGGAGAAGACAGGACACTGGTCAAATCAGGAGAAGACAGGACACTGGTGATATCAGGAGAAGACAGGACACTGGTGATATCAGGAGAAGACAGGACACTGGTGATATCAGGAGAGGACAGGACACTGGTGATATCAGGAGAAGACAGGACACTGGTGATATCAGTAGAGGATAAATGTCACTATACTAGAGGGTCGTGGCAGTGGTCTGTTCCTTGTCATCGATGTCCAACTTGTTCCAACTACAGTGCTTTTAAGAGATATTTCCCAGAAAAACTTTAAAACTTTATGAAATTATTTCTAATTAACAACATTGCCAAATCTACTTCTAAACAAATGCAGTAAAATGTAAAATAGATTTTATAAATCAGATTTCCCCTCCCATTATCTGTGCTGTCCATCCCCGCTAGGTCTCTCCTCCTTATTAACCAAAGAATGTGGTCGATTGGGTGGAGGACACATCGGGGGTAATTGATCATCTCTATGTCTCGAGAACCATAATTCCCTTGGCGGGTGAGAAGGGGAGAGAAAGGGGAGAACGAGGAGAGAACGAGGGAACGAGCCACCTCATTGTCAGGAAGAGAGGAGAGAATGGCGATAAGGCAATAAGGTAAAGTGCTGATAAGGGGCTTTTCATCCACATTTCCACCGTCAATCTGATTGTATGAGTCTCTGTGTCGTTGTTCGAAAACGCAGCAAGCAGGAAGTCAATGGTGACAAACGAGAATGACTGAACTCTCATCTGTAAGGCAGAATAGGTAGAACAGAGAGGAGAGAGGGAGGAGGAGGGGGGAGGGGGGTGGGGGGGGGGTGTAGAATTTGAACTTCGTCAGCAGGTTCCTTTAACAGAAGACTGGCACTGCTTTGTGCCGTCACGGCGATGGCTGGCCAAGAGCCCGAATGACAATAGTACAAGGATTGTACTGTCTTCTTAATGTGTGTTAAATAATTAACATGCTGTGTCTTCACCTTATGGGGAGGTGAGACATAACATGAACTAAACACGTAGGTACCGGTAGCTTTGACCATCCACTGAAGGATATGAGTAATAGCATAAATGTACAGTGAAAACACAGAGGCTACTTGTCTTCTAAGAAGAGAAAAAGAGACAAGTGACAAAGAGAATTACATTTAGGAATATACTATGAGCTCAAATTTAGCTGTTGAGGTTTGGCATTTGCTACCTGCGAATAGGACACACACACTAGGTTGAAAGAGTCCATTTCAGTATTGAAGAAAAGAGCTGATTGTTAGATATCCCAAAATGCACCGCAACCTACAGGGCTTTTTACTGTAAGTCGCTCTGGATAAGTGCCTGCTAAATGACTAAATTGTAAATGTAAAATGTGGTGTTTTCTAAAAAGATACAGGAATATAAAAGCAGAAGTAGTTTGATAGAGCGTGTGAATGCTTCAGTATGACACCTGTCTCTTTCATAGAGAAAGTACCCACCGGCAGGCAGCGGTGGAATTCAAGGATGTGGGTGGTGGGCATCGACATATTGATTGCAGGGGCCTTGTGGTGATGGAAATGCTCGGCATGCTCTAAATTGTATGGACTAAAGAGTAATCTACCAATTTAAAGTGTGTGTGTGTGTGCGCACGCTGAAAATAGATGTGCTATTATGCGTGAGGCATGACTGATAATAACCGCAGGGTATTTGAGTTGAAATATGGAGCTATCAGAGGTGTTTATCCCAGTCAAAGCTATGGGGGCCTCTGAGCGCAGAGAGCTGAGATAGAAAGCTCACTGCAGTTCAAAATTCAAATGCAAAAAGCCTGCCCTGGTCTGGGATATCTTAAATAGAATCTCATGCTCACATATTCACCGTCTTTCTAGAGTGTGTGGTCCAAGCTTTCCATGTAGAGTCAATAATTATT
Source organism: Coregonus lavaretus (assembly GCF_964263955.1). NCBI lineage: Eukaryota > Metazoa > Chordata > Actinopteri > Salmoniformes > Salmonidae > Coregonus > Coregonus lavaretus. The sequence continues at coordinate 9,834 of NW_028158330.1, forward strand.
CAATCGAGGCCATGATTTCCTTAAATTCATGATATGAAAGTTATCCTGTTGCATTGGTGTCAGAAGTGAGATAACTCAAACTCCAGGAATGGTGGACACTTTTATCATTATTCATTTAATCCATTAGAGTCGTAAAAGGTTCATTGAAAATATATCATTATGACATATCTAACACATACTAATTTACTTATCAATCAATCAATAGATTCTGTCATGTTTCTAAATGTTTTGTCATTATACCCTCTCTTTGACATTGTTACTAATCCTAATCAGTCACAGCTAATTTCCTGGAACATTGATACAACTTCTGTCACATTGACCTTTACACAAGACCAAAATATGTACTCTATGGGCTGGTTTCCGGGACTAAAAAGCATAGTTATGGACTAAAAAGCAAACTCAATACAGATTCTCCATTGAAAGTGCTATTTTGTCCAGGACTAGGCTTAATCTGTGTCCCGGAAACCGGCCCTATGTGTAAGTCACTTGAATGACACTTAATTGTCACGACAGTCAGCACGAGTCAAGTAAATGACACTGGAGCCGCTTATGTTGGTCAACTCCGTTACCTCCAGTAACTCTAAGGCTACCAGAGCATATTAAGACAGAAGTTTGTCAAAGTGAAACTTTTACACATTTTAGCACTAATACCAATGGCAAGTTGCAGTCAATGTTCCTAATACCCATTATAATCTGAATGCTGCAGCTAGAGAAAGGCTACCAAACCCACTGAGAAGCACAAACCAAGCTTCAGAACCGAATGAACTTTAGACAGCTTTATTAATGAAGATACCATATCACGTCTCTTCATTGACATTCAAAAAGCAACACCTAACAAAGAAGCTGTAGAAAGGAGTTTTTCAATAATTAAGATGTGTATTGTATGGATCTGTATGCAGAAAGAAATGATATATTAACTCATCCTATCCTTGAACAGCTCTTTAAAAAGAAGCAAGTGATTTAAATATCTTTGAACATCTTCCATGTAGTTGAAGAAGGACAGAGGATGGGGTGATGAGGAAGGACGGAGGATGGGGGGATGAGGAAGGAGGGAGGGAAGAGAGGAACAGAAGCTTGATCGCAGATAAAACCTCTTCCTCCCTAAGGACTGCTCAGGGATTCAGAATGGCATACGAGTTTTCTAATCAACCATCTGCACAGTTCACTACACTCCTCTTCTCCGCTTCTCCTCTCCTTCTCTCCTCTCCCCCTCTCCTCTCCTCCTCTCCTCTCTGCAGTCAGAGTGGTGGGGTGAGATGTGCTGTGATGCCTCACCAGGCTCCATCAAACCCAGCAGATCAGATAGTGGCTGGGTCAGCTGTGACACTGCATGGCCAGAGGTGTGAGGGTGGAGGCTGAGGCTGAGACTGAGGGGGGCTGACAGGGGGAGAGGTGTGAGGCTGAGGCTGAGGGGGGCTGACAGGGGGAGAAGTGTGCGGCTGAGGCTGAGGCTGAGGGGGCTGACAGGGGGAGAGGTGTGAGGCTGAGGCTGAGGGGGGCTGACAGGGGGAGAGGTGAGGGTGGAGGCTAAGGCTGAGGCTGAGGGGGACTGACAGGGAGAGAGGTGTGATGGTGGAGGCTGAGGCCGAGGCTGAGGGGGGTTGACAGGGAGAGGTCGGTGCATCATTTGTTATTGAATGAATATGATGAGAAAACAGGTGATAATCTGCTTTGTAGTTCACAGCAGAGTAATCGGAAGGTGACTCTTGATCACACTTGAATATTCAAGTCAGGTGTGAGTTTGTCCTTTGATTGGGTTGAATATTCAAGTCAGGCTGTGCGTTTGTCCTTTGATTGGGTTGAATATTCAAGTCAGGCTGTGAGTTTGTCCTTTGATTAGGTTGGCATGATTTTGGTTGGTATCAATTTGTAGAAAATGAAGTGTTCAGTTTGTGTTGCTGTAGTGTGTTGACTTGAAGTACATGAATCCCTCTCTCCCCTTTGCTTTCCTTCACACAGCAAACAACCAGAAATGAACAGCAGATAAACCCAGGTAGCTTTGGAATCTCCATAAAGAGTTCCTGTCAGTGGATAGCACTGTGAACTCAGGTGTGAAAATGGACACTTCTACATAAATGTCACATTTTTTCAAACGTTTGCTCAATTAATACGATAAAGTGATTCGCAGATAGTCACTACCGTGTTGGATTACGAGGAATATTGATCACTTTGTGAAGAAAAAAGATTGCTAACCCTCTCTATTTTCTCTCCAATGAAACCTAGACTGATCATCAAAGAATAGCATCATTGAACCTCTTGAGGACAAGTGTTTTACCCAGAATACCATGCATTTGGAAGCTCAGCATTGTTTGTGCTCCGTACCAATCATAATAGAACCACAACTTGGATAGCAATCACAATACAACAAAGTGGCACAACATTTAGCCTCGAGCAATGCCATTGTCGGATCCATTCAACTGATGTGCATCTATAGTCTACGCCGAGTGTTTTGTGCAAATAGCCTACTCATGAATCATCATGAATGTATTATCCATCATGATGATAGTGTGTACGTTGTCCATATTAGGACATCCTCAGTCTCTGCAGGAGTTGGGGATATCCTAATATGGACACTGTATATATGAAACAACGGAGATACTGTATTTGCAGAGTTCCAGTGTTTATCTGAAAGGGAAGTGGGAGAACATTCCCCATCACTTTATTAACAATTCAATGACATTATACAGCTGCTTTATTGATTTGTCAATATGACTTGAAAAAGCGGGGGCCCATAAAAAGTAATTAGATGCTACAGCAGGCTGTAAACCCCTCTGTCTGTGCCCAAAGGGGAGGTGGGGCACGGGCCTCAGTGTGCTAACTAAACTAAACAGAACAGCATGCTGCCTGATCGTAGCGCTACCGAGGCACGTTCTTTGGAGGCACTTCAGCACAATATGTCACTGCATCTCCGCCTTGACCTGCGGCATATGTCTGATGGTGTGGTGCTCGACGATCTGCAGATTTGAGCCAGAGTCAAACACGTGGTTTCCATGTGTTTGATGTGTTTGGTACCATACCATTGATTCCATTCCAGCCATTACAATGAGCCCGTCCTTCTATAGCTCCTTCCACCAGCCTCCTCTGACACATACAGTGGCAGAGCAGGTGGGCTCTTAATGATTGGCTCCCAGCTTATTGCACGCTACTAGAAAAACAAGTCAACGAAATGCCTCACACTCCAGACGGGGCCGCTGCAAAATGGAAGAGAGAGAGGAATCAGAAGGCAACACAAAGCATCTACCAATTCCCTGGTTTCTTTAAACTTGCCAGCTTGATTTCAGTCATGGTTGTGAATGTTAAGAGACGTTCCGGAACTTTGGCGACTACGTAAGTATTTTTTAAACCTCCTGCTTTGAGCAGGATGCATAATCTATGAGCAGAATTACTGTCTTTCCTCAATTAGCCACGGAATTCCTAGTTTGAAAGCGACTGTTTTCTGGAAGCTTTGTGGCACCATTTTGAGACCTGCACACTTGGCCCACACGGGCCAGGCACCTAGCAAATCGAGTTCCAGCCAATAGGTTTTTCACTTGCGCGAGGGGGCTCATATTGCGGGGCACTTTCTGGGAATTAATGTTTCCGGTTTTTCGCTGCTGCGGTAATGGTAGCTGGTGTACACTACGGGTGAATCTAATTCTCCAGTAGAAATTAAATGTCAGTCTTCTAAACTAAGCTAGAGCTGGTTTTACGTCAATTTGTTTTAGTGCTGACGGCTACACTTGATATGCTAGCTAGCTAATGGTAGCTAACGTTAGCTTGCAAATCAGAGTTGAAACAAGCTAGCTAGCTAACTTGAGCTAGCATGGATTTTAGCTAGCCAGGTCGTATTATAGGTCCTACATCCTTGCCTTCAGAAAGTATTCACACCCCCTTGATTTTTTCCACATTTTGTTGTGATACAGCCTGAATTTGAAATTGATTACATTTAGTTTTTGTGTCACTGGCCTACACACATTACCCCATAATATCAAAGTGGAATTATGTTTTTCTACATTTGTATACATTAATTAAAGATGAAAAGCTGAAATGTCTTGAGTCAATAAGTATTCAACCCCTTTGTTATGGCAAGCCTAAATAAATTCAGGTGTAAAAATGTGCTTAACAAGTCACATACTAAAATGTATGGACTCACTCTGTGTGCAATAATAGTGTTTATCATGATTTTTGAAAGACTACCTCATCTCTGTACCCTACACATACAGTTATCTGAAAGGTCCTACAGTCCAGCAGTGAATTTCAAACACAGATTCAACCACAAAGACCAGGAAGGTTTTCCAATGCATCGTAAAGAATGGCACCTATTGGTAGATGGGAAAAAAAGAATCAGACATTGAATATCCCTTTGAGCATATTGAAGTTATTAATTACACTTTGGATGTTGTCTCAATACACCCAGTCACTACAAAGATACAGGTGTCCTTCCTAACTCAGTTGCCGGAGAGGAAGGAAACCACTAAGGGATGTCACCATGAGGCCAATGGTGACCTTAAATTAGTTAGAGAGATTAAACTCTGTAACTTAGAATGGATCAACAACATTGTAGTTACTCCACAATACTAACCTAATTGAGAAGAAGGAAGCCTGTACAGAATACACATATTCCAGAACATGCATTCTGTTTGCAACAAGGCACTAAAGTAATACTGCAAAAAAATGTCAAAGCCTGAATACAAAATGTTATGTTTGTGGCAAATCCAATGCAACACATTACTGAGTACCACACTGTCACGTACATTGAAGAACGGGTCAGACCAAGGCGCAGCGTGATATGCGTACATGTTTATTGAACTATAAACACACAAAAAAACAACAAAGGAAACGAAACGTGAAGTCCTAAGGTAGATACACAACTAACCTTACCAGGAACAAGATCCCACAACACACTAGTGCCAATAGGCTGCCTAAGTATGATCCCCAATCAGAGACAACGAGCGACAGCTGCCTCTGATTGGGAACCACACCGGCCAACATAGATATACACATACTAGAATAACACCACATAGAATATACGCAACAAAGAATATACACACCCTGACTCAACATATACGAGTCCCCTGAGTCAGGGCGTGACAGTACCCCCCCAAATGTGCGAACTCCGACCGCACAACCTTCACCTAACAGGGTAGGGGCCGGTTGGGCATTCCGCCTCGGAGGCGGAACCAGCTCCGGGCGTGACGACCACATACTCTTCGCCTCCCTGTTACGCCCCTGGTCAGGTCTGGACCTTGGCGCGCTGCTTCCCCTCTCCTTCCTCCCACGATACTCCAGGCCCTGTCTGGACCCTGGTGTGGGAGACCCCAAACCTGGAGAGGGGCTGACGTCATGGTCTGGACTGGAGCCGCTGACCTGAGCTGGACCGGGCACCGGTGGAGCGGACTGCTCAGGCTCCGGACTGGAGCCGCTGACCGGAGCTGGACTGAGCACCGGTGGAGCGGACTGCTCTGGCTCCGGAGTGGAGCCGCTGACCGGAGCTGGACCAGACGACGGTGGGACGGGCGGCTCAGGCTCCGGACTGGAGCCGCTGACCGGAGCTGGACTTGACCCCGGTGAAGCGGACTGCTCTGGCTCCGGAGTGGAGCAGCTGACCGGAGCTGGATCAGGCACCGGTGGAGTGGAATGCTCTGGCTCTGGAGTGGAGACGCTGACCGATGCCGGACCAGGCACCGGTGGAACGGGCATGGGCCGTGCCGGACTGGACACACGCACCACTGGTCTGGTGCGAGGAGCAGGCACGGGCCGGACCGGACTAGGAACATGCACCACTGGCCTGGTGCGAGGAGCAGGCACAGGCCGGGCCGGACTGGCGACGCGCACCACTAGCTTGGTACGAGGAGCAGGAACGGGCCGGGCCGGACTGGCGATGCGCACCACTCGCTTGGTGCGAGGAGCAGGAACGGGCCGGGCCGTACTGGCGACGCGCACCACAGGCTTGGTGCGAGGAGCAGGAACGGGCCGGGCCGGACTGGCGACGCGCATCACAGGCTTGGTGCGAGGAGCAGGAACGGGCCGGGCTGGCGACGCGCACCACAGGCTTGGTGCGAGGAGCAGGAACGGGCCGGGCCGGACTGGCGACGCGCACCACAGGCTTGGTGCGAGGAGCAGGAACGGGCCGGGCCGGGCTGGCGACGCGCACCACAGGCTTGGTGCGAGGAGCAGGAACGGGCCGGGCTGGACTGGCGACGCGCACCACAGGCTTGGTGCGAGGAGCAGGAACAGGCCGGGCTGGACTGGCGACGCGCACCACAGGCTTGGTGCGAGGAGCAGGAACGGGCGGGGCCGTCTGGCGACGCGCACCACAGCCTTGGTGCGAGAAGCAGGAACGGGCCGGGCCGGACTGGCGACGCGCACAACAGGCTTGGTGCGAGGAGCAGGACTGGGTTCCTTTATTAACCCCCGCTCCTTCTGCTGCCTAACCAGCTCCTCTCGCCGTGCCTCTACTTTTTCCTTCTCCCATTTAGCCTCCTGTAGCGCCTTCCTCTGACCGAATAACTCCTGCTCCCTCTGAGCCAACAGCCCCCGTAACATGGTGGCCTCATCTCCTAACCTGCAGATCGGCCCTTTCACGGCCTCCTGCTGCCTCGTCGTCCACACCGTGTGCCCCCCAAAAATGTTTCTTGGGGTTGCCTCTCGGGTCTCCGTTGTCGGCACTGTTGGTGCCGTTTCTCCTCTCCTACCCAGGCTTCCTCCTTCATCGCCTTCCGATAACGGACGGCCTCCTCCTCTGTAATTCTCCCCCAACCGAGAAGGACATCTACTAATGTTACCTCCTGTTGAGTCCCAGGCGTTTGCTCCTTCTCGGCACGCTGCTTGGTCCTTGTTTGGTGGGATCTTCTGTCACGTACGTTGAAGGACGGGTCAGACCAAGGCGCAGCGTGATATGCATACATGTTTATTGAACTATAAACACACGACAAAACAACAAAGGAAACGAAACGTGAAGTTCTAAGGTAGATACACAACTAACCTTACCAGGAACAATATCCCAAAACACACTAGTGCCAATAGGCTGCCTAAGTATGATCCCCAATCAGAGACAACGAGCGACAGCTGCCTCTGATTGGGAACCACACCGGCCAACATAGATATACACATACTAGAATAACACCACATAGAATATACGCAACAAAGAATATACACACCCTGACTCAACATATACGAGTCCCCTGAGTCAGGGCGTGACACACACTCCATATTTTCAAGCATAATGGTGGCTGCATTAGGGCTGGGCAAGCCTTATTCTAAAATGGATTAAATTATGTTTTTCCCTCATCAATCTACACACAATACTAAATAATGACCAAGTGAAAACAGGTTTTTAGACATTTTTGCTAATTGAAAAAAGAAAAAAAAGAAACGTATTTACATAAGTATTCAGACCCTTTGCTATGAGACTCGAGATTGAGCTCAGGTGCATCCTGTTTCCATTGATCATTCTTGAGATGTTTCTACAACTTCATTGGAGTCCACCTGTGGTAAATTCAATTGATTGGAGATTATTAGGAAAGGCACACACCTTTCTAAATACTGTAAGGTCCTACAGTTGACAGTGCATATCAGAGCAAAAATCAAGCCATGAGGTCGAAGGAATTGTCCTTGGAGCTCCGAAACAGGATTGTGTCAAGGCACAGATCTGGGGAAGGGTACCAAAAAATGTCTGCAGCATTGAAGGTCCCCAAGAACACAGTGGCCTCCACCATTATTAAATGGAATAAGTTAGGAACCACCAAGACTCTTCCTAGAGCTGGCCGCCCGGCCAAACTGAGCAATCGGGAGAGAAGGGCCTTGGTCAGGGAGGTGACCAAGAACCCGATGGTCACTCTGACAGAGCTCCAGAGTTCCTCTGTTGAGATGGGAGAACCTTCCAGAAGGACAACCATCTCTGCAGCACTCCACCATTCAGGTCTTTATGGTAGAGTGGCAGACGGAAGCCACTCCTCAGTAAAAGTCACATGACAGCCCGCTTGGAATTTGCCAAAAGGCACCTAAAAGACTCTCAGACCATGTGAAAAAGGATTATCTGGTCTGATGAAACCAAGATTGAACTCTTTGGCCTGATTGCAAAGCGTCACGTCTGGAGGAAACTTGGCATTATCCCTACGGAGAAGCATGGGGGTGGCAGCATCATGCTTTGGGGATGTTTTTCAGCGTCAGGGACTGGGAGACTAGTCAGGATCGAGGGAAAAATGAACGGAGCAAAGTACAGAGAGATCCTGCTCCAGAGCGCTCAGGACCTCAGACTGGGGCGAAGATTCACTTTCCAACAGGACAATGACCTTAAGCACACAGCCAAGACAACGCAGGAGTGGCTTCGGGACAAGTGTCTGAATGTCAATGAGTGGCCCAACCAGAGCCCGGACTTGAACCAGATCTAATATCTCTGGAGAGACCTGAAAATAGCTGTGCAGCGACGCTCCCCATCCAACCTGATAGAGCTTGAGAGGATCTGCAGAGAAGAATGGGAGAAAGTCTCCAAATACAGGTGTGCCAAGCTTTTAGCGTCATATCTAAGAAGACACGAAGCTGTAATCGCCGCCAAAGGTGCTTCAACAAAGTACTGAGTAAAGGGTCTGAATACTTAGGTAAATGTGATATAAACCTCAAATGCAAATAGCGAGTTGAACCTGCTTGTCAGAGAGGAAGAAGTGATTTCTCATCTTTGTTGTTGTGAGAGGCAGGGGAGGGGCTTGGTGTTTGTGTAAATGGGAAGGTGCACAGTTACAGCATAAGGAGCGAAGGAGAGAAGACCAAGAAGACAACATGAGAATAAGCGGACATACGCGCTCATAAAACAAAACATTTAAAGAAAATGTAATTCTTGTGATACAGGCATTTGGAATATCGTGCTAAAACAACATGTTGAATTAATCAAATTAATTTGCTATATTGTCCAGCCCTAGGCTGCATCATGTTATGGGTATGCTTGTAATCGTTATGGACTGGGGAGTTTTTTCAGGATAAAAATAAACGGATTGGAGCTAAGCACAGGCAAAATCCTAGAGGAAAACCTGGTTCAGTCTGCTTTTCACCAGACACTTGGAGATTAATTCACCTTTCAGCCGGACATTAACCTATAACTCAAGGTCAAATCTACACTGGAGTTGCTTACCAAGAAGACAGTGAATGTTCCTGAGTGGCCGAGTTACAGTGTTCAGTTAAATCTACTTGAAAATCTGTGGCAAGACCTGAAAATGGTTTTCTAGCAATGATCAACAACCAATTTGACAGAGCTTGAAGAATTGTAAAAATAATAATGGGCTAATGTTGCACAATCCAGGTGTGGAAAGCTCTTAGAGACTTACCCAGAAAGTCTCACAGCTGTAATCGCTGCCAAAGGTACTTCTACAAAGTATTGACTCAGGGATGTGAATACTTATGTAAATGAGATATTTCTGTATTTAATTTTCGATAAATGTGCAAAAATGTCTAAAAACATGTTTTCACTTTGTCATTGTGAGATATTGTGTGTAGATGGGTGAGAAAAAAGTAATCTATTTTGAATTCAGGTTGTAACACAACAAAATATGGAGTATGTCAAGGGGTACGAATACATTCTAAAGACACTGTATAACACCTGTCATCTGGTGTGTTAAGTTAGCCTGCTAGCTAGTAGCCAATGCCATTGCAAGTAAGGTTAGGAATTTAGCTAGTTAGCCGGTTATGCTAGCGACAAAGCCAACCGTTTAGCTGGCTAGCAGCTAAACATTGGGCTAGCTGGCATCCGGAGTATGGGGTAACGTTAGTTACAGCATGGTAATGGGTGATTTACATTTTTGTCCCGCCCTGGAAACGAGAGAAAGGCCTATTAGCTTCAGCCCCTCGCCATTTGAGTGACAGCTAGCAATATGCACATTGACGAGTTGCACAGGGAAAAAAGAAGGCTGGCCCAGGCCTGCCCAGTGTTATCCAATGAGGTTGCAGGACTGGCCCAACAGCTCAGTGGCACAGCAAAAAGAGAGAGAGAGAGAGCAATGACGTAGTGGACATATCTGCACATATATGACATAGTACCACATTTTTCGGGGACCCATTTTGGCTCTTGAGTGCTACTTTCAGAACTACTGGCTAAAAAGTATGCAAATCTTCTGGAAAATCTCTTCAACTCAATAGGTTATGTCTCCATTTTAATCTACATGTAGATGTCTTTGATGCTACTAGACACATGCATACAGAAACAGAGAACCTTTACAGGCTCATTGTGATGAGAGAGGGGACAGTAACAGAGGTATAATGTTTTTTTTCAGCATCGCACTGCCTTGTGGGGGAAACTGTACGTCACAAATGATCAGTCGGCCTTTTGGTGTGATTGACCTGAGCAGGAAATCTTTAAGTGGCTCATGCATACATGGAGTAGGTAGCAGCACATCAACCAGCCTGGAATGCAGATCTCTCAGGTGTCCTAGCATGACAGCCAAGGTCGCACACGCTGCTAACTGACTGCTCCAAAATGGTCGGGCTAGAGGTGCCTCTTGAACATCAGTATAAAATGTGGTTAACACTCACTTTAAATTCTCTCTCCATAATGCATTGTAAGTACATGTATACAACTTTAGGAGCTATGCACAATGCTTTATAATGCATGGTGGTATCAGTTGTATTCCCTACAGTTTATACCAAAGCAGGCAGAGCACAATAATGTATTAACCATATCTGGAGTGAAATCTGTTTCATTTTAATAATGTATTGAGAGAGTGAATCATTCTAAAATGCTACATCTGAAAAAATGTTTAAAATTATGTCTCAATCTATTTGATTCTCTAAGACCGTATAACTATATAGGCCAAAGCCGTGATTGTTGTTAATACAAAGGAATGGAGAGGACTAGGCCTACTCACTGTTATCCTAGGATTGCTGATTCAATCAAAAACCATCACTGACCATCCAAAGCGACTAAGAACTACACCCTCCATTTTTTTTACTCCCTCTTTCAAATATTTTGTATAGTTTTTTCCCACTCAATGTTTGTTTATGTACATGTGGGGCGTAATATTTCAAAATATAAAAAAATAATAACAAAAAAAATAAAAAATGCCATTTAGCAGACGCTTTTATCCAAAGCGACTTACAGTCATGTGTGCATACCTTTTTACGTATGGGTGGTCCCGGGGATCGAACCCACTACCCTGGCGTTACAAGCGCCATGCTCTACCAATTGAGCTACAGAGCTACAGAAGTGTCAACCCCGCCCATCTGACACTCCGGGCAGGCTAAAGCAAATGCTTAAAGTATTTGAAGGATTTCAAATAGTATTTAAACCCAGGTCTGATCTATGCAGCCAACTTTACACTCTTTTTTTTTCTAACAGATGTGTTAGTATGTAAATTCCCCTTCTGTCCCTCCCTCCCACCCATCCATGTACCACTGTGTCTTCCTTAATGTACCTTCAAACCCCCTCGTCTTTGCTGCATGTGGAACTGCTTCAGACACCTTTTGTTTGGGGACCAGAGTGGGTTTCTTTCATATCATGCTCCATAAACCAGCACTAATCCAGGGGAGTGAGAGCAATCAGGCGGTGAACACATGGAGGGCTATGGGGACACTCCACCACACCACAGCTGCATGCCACTACCTGCCATCGCACAGAGCATTAAATTAAAGGTGGGGGAGGAGGCCATAAGGTTCGGCTCAGATTAATGCCTGAGAAATGAGTTTTCCTATTTGGAGAGAGAAACTCCTGAGTAAACCTCAGATCTAAAGCACAAGCTATTGTGAAGAATCCTCTTGTAGAGAGTGGTAAACCTTAAGCACATGAGCTATTGTGAAGAATCCTCTTGTAGAGAGTGGTAAACCTGAGACATTGAGCACATGAGGTATTGTGTAGAATCTTCCAGCATCTTCTAGTATAGCAGAGAAAACCTGAGCATGACTCTGAGGCCTAAAGCACATGAGCTATTGTGTAGGATCGTACAGGAAAGAGGGGTTCGTTTGAAATGAAGAATTTAGGTGAGGTAAATGATGAAAGGTCAGCACAGCCAGATCACGGATGGATCCCACCGTTGCCAACAAATGCAGACAGTGAGTCATACAGCAAATTTCAGCATTCCATCAACCCCCACATTCAAAGGCTATTCTGTTGAGGAGAGGATAATACCATGCAGGAAGAGTAGAAGAAAAGACCGTGGGGAAATAGAAAGCCGCAGTGACCCTGTCAGTCCAGGTAATAGCAGAGCAGAGGCTCTACTGAGCGATTTAGGCCACACAGTTAATTCAACTTGACAGGTCCAGGTTTAAAATGGGCTTCTCTTCACCAGCCCACGCAGTGGGCCAACTCTCTCTGTCCAATCTCTTTGATGGAGGACAGCAGTGGAGGAGAGCAGAGCGGAGTGTGCACCGTCTTTTCTGGCTAAGCCAGGCGAGGCGGCGATGTACTGTAGCAGAGGCAGGGTTCAGCGGAGGGTGTTTTATTTGAGGTGAAAAGTTGCAATGTTTTCAAAGTGGACAGTCTCCCGCCCGGGGAACTGGCGAGAGATTAGAGGGTGTTATTAGAAAGCAATGAGCTGTACCACCAGAACATAATCCTCCTCTGTCTGCCTCTCTCTCTCTCTCTGTGTGTGTGTGTGTGTGTGTGTGTGTGTGTGTGTGTGTGTGTGTGTGTATGAGAGAGAGGTGAAGTGGCATCAATGTCATTACATCTCATACTGCATTGTGTTCCAGAGAGGGTGGAGGGAAAGGCTTCTTCTCTTTCTGATTAATGTTTTATTTGTGTCTCAGCTCGGTCGTTTATTGCTCACCTGAACTGAATCATTGATCTTCTGCTGCAGGTCCTTAAAACTCTTCCTGTAGCCCGCCTGAACCCCACCACCGAGTTTGAACACAAGCGAGCCCCAAGGCCTGGGATTGAGGGATCTGAACTTCAGATGCCTGCCTCTCCAAACTTGTAATTCGGTTTGAAGTGGTGGATTATTGTGTGTCTCTCCGATGCGATGTTGCAATTTCCCCTGGTTTACTATGCCTTGCATCGCATCGCCCACCCAAGATAATCATGCTGCCTCCCTATCAACAAGGAAACTAATCAGAGAAGAGCAAAGCTGTTACTGATTATATCAACGGTTCGAGAATGAAAAGAGCATTACAGGAAAACTGTGTTATGCATTATTGCTGGAGTAAGTAGGCATAATGTTCTGTTCTGCAGTGGCAGTGTTTTGGGGCCATTGGGCTTGTTAACATGTAGGAGAGAGAACTCTTATACCCACAAGGCTTTCCCATAATAAGGAGCTCTTCTTTTGACAGGAAATAAATTCCTTCTGTAGCCTACTTCTACTCCTATCAAAATAGATAGATATTACGAAGTTCAGTCACAAACTATACAATACATGCGGTAAAGAGATCAATCGAACTCGATCAAAACAATGGAAATGCCATGGAAACGCGTGGGGGAAAGATCCCGTGGGGGAAAGATCCCGAATTTCCTTATTGCCCCACAGTAAAATTAGCCTACCTTTAGTTTATTATTTATATGTGTATTTCACACTATGTTGAGGTAAAAATCGGGGGAATACAGATGCAGGATCTTAATTTGATCTCAAATTAAGATCTTACAACTGTAATGCTTGTTTGGATGTCAACCCCAATACATGTTCATGTCATTGTCACCAATCAACTGCATTGCAGTTAAAAAACAACTTTGACTACCACCACTGATTTCTGTATGCTAGCTATGCTACCAGCTTATAATACGAACAGTGTAACTTCTTCTAAACCTGAAAAGGGACAACTTCTAAATGTTATGCAGCGAAAACCTGACTTTAGTAACCACATTGTGGGCCTGTTACATAAATAATGACGGATTTGATAAATATCCACTCTGTTAGACCAGATGTGTTGTGTCAATCCACCATCCTTCTAATATCCCCCACACTCTGCGTTCCATTGAATTCTTTATTGCATCTACAGTATGCAAACCTTGTTCCTGAACACCCGTGTGGTCAAGAATGTAAAGTGGCTGTTACGAGTATTACCTACTATCATCTAGAACTTGGAAAGATCTCTTAGAATCCTGTTTTAATGTCCTCTATCAGATTCTTTACATCCTCTGCTAGGACTTTTAAGGACAGTAGCTAATGAGTGTAATTCAGTGTCACGGTCAAGCCTCTTATTTTTTTTATTTCACTTAAACTTATTAGGTCACATCTTTTGTGCTTAACGTTCTGCGTAACAATGTCATTAAGCGCTTAACACACATCCGTTTAGTAGTTAAAAATAATCTGTTCTCACACTTGCCACTGAAATGGTCTTAGTACAGAAAAGGCATTAAGTCATTTGCAAAACACAAATATTTCCTTAGGTCTTATAATCATGTTTTTGAGAAAAACCAAAGTAGTTGTTTTGCTAAGATGAAACTAATGGTCTGTTTATTTATTTTTTTGCAGTTTTGTTACAGACTTCAAAGACAACAACTTAATTCTGGAACAGCTTTGAGAAGCTTTTGTTTCTCACCCTCTGCAGTTTTTGCTTTCAAATGGAGTAGTTCTCCCCCACTGCATATTTCAAATGGAGTAGTTCTCCCCCACTGCATATTTCAAATGGAGTAGTTCTCCCCCACTGCATATTTCAAATGGAGTAGTTCTCCCCCACTGCATATTTCAAATGGAGTAGTTCTCCCGCACTGCATATTTCAAATGGAGTAGTTCTCCCCCACTGCATATTTCAAATGGAGTAGTTCTCCCCCACTGCATATTTTAAAGGACTCTCCACTTTTTATGCCTCCTTCCATCCCAGTTCTGCCTGGGTAACGGAGTGATGCTTCCCCCATCGGTCCTCCGTGTGGGGGTCTCTACAGCCGTAGCACAAGGGCTCTTATGACTTGGCATGACCTCAATGCCCACCCTACGTCTGTCTACCATTCCCATCCTCATCCCATCCCACGGCTTGCCATAAAACTCGGCAACATTTAAAAAACACAACACAAACACAGCCCATGATAATCATTCTAAGTTCATCCATCATAAAGCACAAATTGGTCGACATCATTGTAATTATGAGAGATTGAGTTTAGGGATTGCAAGGGGGAATCATTTGCCGTAATTGCAGCAAACTATAAATGCATGTTTTATTGCCTTCATAAACTGTTCATGTTGCATGCTTGATGGTGTCAGAATAGTTTAGGATAGCAGGTTTCACTGTCGGTTGCTGCTGTTGTGCAGCATGACTTATTTGAGTAATAAAACACAGAAAAATAGCAAATGGGAGATAATGGGAGATAATTTCACCGGCTCCAAAATAGCTGGGGTAAAACAGTCTAATATTTTAACATGGTTGGGTTGTTATACTGTAATTTGCTTGGTTGTATCTTAGCTTTTCTGAGATAAATTATTATGTTGAATTGCCTAAAGGAATGGATCCAATTTTGCAGACAGCATCTACTGAGTTCAATCAGTGTAAATCAGTTCTCTCTTCTCTCTCTCTCTCTCTCTCTCTCTCTCTCTCTCTCTCTCTCTCTCTCTCTCTCTCTCTCTCTCTCTCTCTCTCTCTCTCTCTCTCTCTCTCTCTCTCTCCATAAAGACGTTGTCTGGATGCTGAGAGATGCAGAGGGAGCTTTCAGCTCCAATCCGATCAGCCACAATCAGTCAGACTGAGTCAGACCTGGGGAGAAGAGATCAGAGAGAAAATAGTAATGTGCTGCTGTCGTCTGGTCCCCTGTGTCACTGTCCCTTCTTCCACACCTCTCAGTAATGATGGCAAAGTTAAACCTGCTCACCTCCTCATCTCTGCAGATTCCTTAGTGTCTTCATCAGCAACGTGCAGTGTGCTTGTCTCACTGGATTATCCATTACTTTTATTATAATTCTCACAGTGCTGTGTAGTTAGCAAAAAACAGGCTTTCATTGTGAGATGATAATTCTCATTCTTGGCGACTCCTTTGGTCTTTTAGGGAAAAAATGGACATTTTGACATTGTGAGTTAAACACCCAAATTATTGAAAACATGATGCTTTGTGAGCTAGTGAAATAGTTGTGATTACGAGGTGAGAGACGCAACACAGGTAGACTGTTTGGGTCTATTAACTGCGATGAAGCCAGTCATTGCATTTAGAGGTGTTACTTTTCTTCAAGTGTTCCACATTGATCTAGCTCCAGTGACTTTGTCAATGGGTGTTGAATCAGTGAGAGGACACTATTTGTGACATTAATAATATACTTTTCCTTTACTGGATCTAATACTAAATAGTACCATCTTGTTTTAGATCTATTCAACCTGGATTTATTCAGCATGGATTTATTCAACCTGGATTTATTCAACCTGGATTTATTCAACCTAAATGTATTCAACCTGGATTTATTCAGCATGGATTTATTCAACCTTGATTTATTCAGCATGCATGTATTCAGCCTGGATTCATTCAACCTGAATTTATTCAACCTGGATTTATTCAGCCTGGATTTATTCAAACTGGATTTATTTAGCCTGGATTTATTCAGCATGGATTTATTCAACCTGGATTTATACAGCCTGGATTTATTCAACCTGGATTTATTCAGCCTGGATTTATTCAACCTGGATTTATTCAACCTGGATTTATTCAAACTATATTTATTCAGCATGCATTTATTCAGCCTGAATTCATTCAGCCTGGATTCATTCAACCTGGATGTATTCAGCCTGGATTTATTCAGCCTGGATTTAGCCACTAAACAACAATGGTGAGTCTCATTAAAAGCCACACTACACTGTAAACCCTAATAAGTTCACATAACTCAACAATTATTTTGTAACAGATTACACAAACATATTTTAGTGATGTTTTTAAATGTTTTAAGTTTACATAAAATAAAAATTACATTTACAGTTGCCTTAAATTATCTCAATGTTATCTTATAAATATTGATATTCCTCAACTTATAACTAGGGAGTAATTCACTCAACATTTTCAATATTTTTCAACTCATATAATGTGGGAAATACACTCAAAATTTTCAATATTTTTCAACTCATATAATGTGGGAAATACACTCAAAACTTTCAATATTCTTCAACTCATAAATGTGGGAAATACACTCAAAATATTAAATATTCTTCAACTCATATAATGTGTGAAATACACTCACATTTTTCAATATTCTTCAACTCATAATGTGGGACATGCAATCAAAATTAATTCTAAACTGAAATACTGATGTCGGTCCATTACACAATTATAATCAGCGAATAATGTTAGAAAACATGAAAGTGACACCACAGTGACAATTTAACTTTTTTTTTATTCAACACAATGTGCTTTTAAAAAGGCACGAATCAAAAGGAGCTCAGTCAAAACAAAGTGCTTGTCATAAATTAAAACAAAAAAGGAAAAGGAAATGACTCCATAAAAACAAAATGTGTTTTAAAGTACATTAAGTGTTAATAGTTCCATATTCTGATAGTGGTCATTGCTACAGAGGGTAGATTCAGTATTTTGGGTCTCCATATCACATTATTCAGTAAACATTATGATAAAAACTCACAAAGGCTTCATGATAAAATTAAATAAGATTCTAATTATAATCCATCCTCAACAGCAATGACAACTATTAGAATGTGGAGCCATTTAAAACGTTTTGGCACTTACTGTACCTTGAAGGCTGCAACTCACTTTTTTTAAATAAAACATTCAAATAAAAGTACTGGTTTCTACTGTGCCGTACTTCAACTGGCAACATCAAGGTAAGCATTAGGTCACACAACATTAAACATGTATAGTGCATGATTTCAACAGTCGTTTCCCACAAGTACAGTACAAAAACTTGGGCTTGGCAATACGTCAATGTTGTGATATTTATCTATTAACAATCAATGTATTAAATCTGAGGTAGAAGAGGCAAACAGTGTAACATATTAATCTTCAGTGTAATAATATGAAACGTTTGGGTGTCAAGAGCAATCTTCCATCTATGTTGTAAGCGCAGAGAGGTGTTTTGTCATTTAGCTCTGATGGGGTGTGAACAGCCAGATTGTTTGGGAAAAGTTCGTAAGATCTCAGGTGTTCAATGTAGTGTGATGTGTGCTCTTGGCAAAGAAAGACAACACTACTGTTAACCAGGAGAACCTGTTCAATTCTATAGTAATTAGGCAGTCCTCCCTCTTGTCCCACGGACAAAAACATTCCTACATCATAATCAGTTCCATCAATGCAGACCTTTGATGTGCTGTAAATAACATTGCTTGCTGTTATTTGTTCAATGTATGTCTTGGCAACATTTGGAAGCATTGATACCAGTACAGAAGAGACATTTGATGTCTGCTGGTGAGGTTTGAAGAATCCGGAGGCACTGAGATGGTATGCTACCATGTATTGATGCCTGTCTGCAAGTGTTTTTAACACATTTTTAAAGTTTTGTGTGTCGTGTACAACTGAAAAAACGGTGTTTACCCTCAAACCTCATTGTCCACAAGTGTACAAGGGGCCCAAAACGGCGTACAAGGTCAGGATAGTGCTCAATGTAGTGATGCTTAGGACGGAGTTTGAAATCTGGAAAGGCTTCTTTCAGCATCTCTCTATGATCCTGTATCTTGGACTGTAAATACTGGATGGACTCCTCTGTGAATTCTGTGCACAGCGATAACTCTACTACCTCTTTTAAGTCCATTAGCACAGTCCATGCTCCATCCTCTTCAGGAACTGAAGTCCCAATAATCAAAGGGAGCAGTCTAAGCAATGTGGCATTTTCATGGCCGTTACCACCAATGCTTTTCTTTACAGCGAAGGTCTGTGGTATTTTATGAGGTTTGTCAAGCTTGTCTGTGTGCTGGTATGGAAACGATAGAATTCTCTCGTTCAAATATTCAAGGGTGAAGTATTTGCAACGGATCATCTCTCCGATACACAGGGCGAGCTCTACGGGCACAATGCCCTCAAAAAGATCGTGGAGGGCATCAGGTTGAAAGCCAGTGACCGTATGAAAATGCTCTAGATGCTGGCTCAGGACACAATCTGCCTGAACACCATTCTGACTCTGACTACCCCCATGCATTACAGCATGCACATCACTATTATGGCTGTCTTTTGTCCTAAGACTGAACTCGCCACTTGCAACTTCATGAGTCTGAAGTTTAGCTTGTGTCGCTGTGCAGAATCTGCAAAAATATTCTGCTCTAAAAGACTTTGAAAAGCCTGCCAAATCATGGGCTGCAAGATTGTCAGACACCACACACATGACTGTTCCTTGAACTACCTTACCAATAGATTCATTGAATACCCCATCTTGTTCAAGGGTACGGAGGTCCAAGTGCTTTTTCATAGCCAAATGTCTGTATGTCAGCCACTTTACATAAAGCTGCAAGCTGAATTACATGCAGGGCTGATCGGTATTTACTGGCAAGATCAGCAAGAGTCCAGTATACTGAACATATTTTGTGTATTTTCCGTGATGTGCCAAGTGGATTGGCTATTTCCAAATCATCAATGTACAAAATGAGTGTTATCGTTAACTCATCTGAAGACAAGAATGTGTTCTCTTTGAAGTACAAGCCATCTTGGTGGCTTACATAATGACTGTTTTGTGCCACTTTTGTTTCTTTAATTTTGTCCAGAATATCTGTATGATTGAAGATTTTTTGTATCATCTCCAGAATGGGAACATGCACTGCTGTGTGTCCTGGCTGTAGCAGATACTGTACAGGCTTTACCACAGGGTAATTATTTTTGATGAAGGTTTTCCTTCTCTTGGTTGAGGATAACTGCTTCCCCTTAGCTGTGGCACTGACAATAATATTACTGTCCATAACAGTACTGACAACATCATTTAGAAGTGTTTCACTGACAGTGATGTCATGACTCTGTAAGACCTCTTTAATATCTTGTTTGAGTATCGGTTGGGACAAGGAAAATATCTGAGTCAAATGTTCCACTATCTCCTGAGTTGCCATGTCAGATACATGAAGAATAGATTGCATCTTTAGGAATAACGATGCCAAGTTATGCTTCAACTGGGCTCTTAAAGTGTCTGTGTCACACTGACCGTTCACCTCATCAAGATCAAATGTGTCCGCAGACCCTGCACTGTGACTTTCAGCGTGTTCCCCAAGACTTTCTGCTGCAACTACAACTGGGGCACTATCATTGTCTGCCAATACAACACATTCACCAAAGTCTGAATCACCACCATGTTTTCTACTTTTGTGTGCATTAAACGCTGAGTAGCTATTTGTTCTGTAATTACAATTCTTGAATGGGCATGCTACCATCTCATGACTTCGTAAATGACTTCTCAAATGACCCAATAGAATTTCCTCAGAAAAGGGCTGCTTGAAGTTACACAAAGGACATGTAAAAAAAACACATGCTCCTTCAGTTGCATCTACTCTACATGAATCATTATGACATCTTGACAGATGAGCTTTCATCGCTTCGAATGATGGAAAAGTACAAATGCAACTGTCATAGAGACATGGCAGGGGGGACACTCTTGAATATTGGCTATGCAGTACAGTATAGTGCCAAAATAATTGTCGGGTATTTGAAGTTGCAGAACACAACTTGCACTTCCACTCCATTGGGCCAACTTCAGCCTGCAATTTAAATATTTTCGATTAAAGTCTAAACCATTTCAGCCCTGTTTTGCACTTTTGGCTATTCAAAAGTTGATTTAAAAAAAAAAATAAAAAAAAATGATGCCAACCAGTTAACACATCAGTAATTTGATTAAATCTGTTCTGCTGCAAAAAAAAATCTAAACATTGTGAATAACTCAAGGCGAAAATCTTTTATTTTTTATTTTTATTAGTACACAATTTACAAAACTCACCTATTAGCACCTGTCTGATGGTGAAACGCTGGCTCTCTGTATTACTCTTTGTAGTCCGATATCTGTACACAACATGTGCACAAAGATGATTTGTTAATGTTCAAAAACATTTTTAAAATAATAATGTGAATATATAGATAAAAAGTTTCCAAATCTATCAAAAACATTAATTGTACACTAATTATAGTAAAAATGAAAATGTTAAAAGATAAGCAAGTTAGTTATTAACAAGCAAAGCATCAAAGTTGTGTGCTTATAGATCTGCTATTTCTGTTGTTGTTCTTTGTATTTAACAAAGTATTAATAAAGGGTTCAAGTGATCAACTGTTGACCCCACAGTTGAGATAAAAACATTTAGAGAAATAGCAAAAGAATGACTGTGGAAACACATAAAATAAAACAAATTATTAGTAACACTATTTCATAATACATCCTACCTGAACTGTTAAAAGGATTTCGAGATGATCTCACAACCACACACTTGAGCCTAGGAAGAAATACAAACACAGGCCTGGTTAGCATCATGATAACACACTCACATTATGTTGTTTAGCATTGTTCGTTTCACGCTAGCACACACGTACACACAGCTCGATAACGTAAAATATTTACTGTGTAAGGCAGACACTTATTGAAATAAGTATACTCACAGTACGCACTTGCATTACCGGCGAACAGCGAAAACTCATGGACCTTCCTCCACCGTCAATGTCCCGGGCAAACATGCATTATGGGAAATGTAGTTCATCCAGGAAACCCGCTGATAACGTTACACCATTGTAAGATGAAGTAACGTAACGTATTTGTCACATATTTAACAACTTCTAAAGTTACAATTACTTGGATTTTTAAACTATTTACAACAAATATTCACTGTCACATTGTACAAATGTATTCCCAGTTCCACATTTAAGACTATCGAAATTCAATTTTTTTTAAAAAACAACAAAAACAACATTAGAGTTACTTACCAAATCAGAGGTGATGATAAGATGGCGCTTAAGAAAACGAGGGCAATAAGACTAATGATAAAAACGGAGGTGGTGGTGGTTTCAAGCGGGCAGCATAAAAGTGCGCATTGCAAACAAATTAAAACAAATTAAACTGTGTTCCACATCCACACGGGCGGCCCAAACATCCCCGCATCAAGGCAAATTCAAGATGGCTGACTCAGCTTTCCTGAGGGAGAGATGACCCACCCACCAGAACGTCATGACGTCGATAACGTCATGACACTACCTAAACTTTTTGAGCGTTCCACACAAATTACCTATAAAATATTGAGCCCTCTTCAATTAAAGTGGCATAAATCTCAACAGAGCTCAACACTTTATAGTTTGGTCAACTGCATAACGACATTTGACTGTTATGACCTTATTACTTATGAGCTAGTACAACTGTTTGGGATTACAGTGTATAAATAACCCTGTCAAAAGACAGAAGTCCCAATTGTTCATGTGATGAATTGCTCTGTGCCCCTTCATGCCAGATGTTAATGTTGAATTGAACAAATCATCTATTTCATTGCACTTCTCATAGTTCAGTACTGTGACAGCTTGCCTGGCATAATGGAGGCAAAATAATAGTCCCAAAAGTGCTAACCCTTAAATCAAGCCCATAAAGTTTTTGAAAGAAAGCATGCTTGTTCAACCCAGGTCCGATGCTAGGGTAGCCACATCTGTGTTGTGATCTTGTGTTCTCACATGCACATGCACACGCACACACGCACACACACACACACACACACACACACACACACACACACACACACACACACACACACACACACACACACACACACACACACACACACACACACACACACACACACACACACACACACACACACACACACACACACACACCTACTCATTCCTGGCAGACAGAGAGAGGGGAGTGGGGGAGAGAGGGGGGAGAGAGAGGTGGGGGTGAGAATGGGGTAGTGGGGGAGCAATCCTGAGGTCGCTGCTGGCTAGCTAAAGTGCCTCTGGCTGCACTTAGCTGCCTGGAAGTGCTGAATGACAATGTCTCGTAATGGTTTTATTTCTTAGTTTGGATTTTATGTACTCTATGAGCTCTGTAGACCTGGACAACCTGAAGTTTGGTTTGAATCAAAAGCCACATCAGTTTTGCATGGATGGAAATCCCTGGAGGATTCAAAGGTACACAACCAGAACTTTTTTCATCAATAGCCAAAGTGATGCCACATTGTTTTGAGAGTTGATGAAATGAGGGGGAAATGTAATATGTAGCTAATTAGAAAAAGACAGAACCATACTGGGACAGTATTTAGAAATCCAAAATGGCATATTTTCCATTTTGCTGCATCCTCGTACGCCGGTGATCATAACTTTCTCTGACCACCCTCTGTGCGAGCATGACATAATTTGGACTGGTGTCGTGAAGACAGAAAAAAATATCTAAATTCAATATTAGTAGTGGCGGAACCCGCATATTCCCATGGTGCACCACTGCGACTCTGGGTTACCATTTCAAATGAGGTCACTCACATCCATTCTAATGACATTTATTGATGTCTTTAACCTCTACGGGATCGGTGTCTCGTATACGGGACGGTTGCGCTAACGTACGCTAATGTGATTAGCATGACTGTTGTAAGTAACAGCAAACTTTCCAGGACATAGACATGTCTTATATGGGCAGAAAGCTTAAATTCTTGTTAATCTAACTGCACTGTCCAATGTACAGAAGCTATACCATGATATTGTACCATGATATTGTTTGAGGATAGTGCATAACAACAAAACACTTATCACAGCAACTGGTTTGATACATTTACATCTGAAGGTAAATAAGGTACTTACATTCAGTAATCTTGCTCTGATTTGTCATCCTAAGGGTTCCAGAGATAAAATGTAGCATAGTTTTGTTTGATAGAATCAATTTTCATATTCAAATGTAGGAACTGGGTTCTACAGTTTGAACCCCTGCTGTCTCTGGCTCCACACCCACCCTGCCCGGCCATCTAGATGTGTGAAAGTTAGTGTATAAGCTAATGATCCATCATGTATGACATTCCTGGGAGTGTGTAAACTTACATTTAGTATTACCATATCATTTTTGTGTGTTCTCTATAGTTATGTAATTGAAAATTTATCAATTGACAAATTCGGCACATTTGGGCAGACTTGATACAAAATAGTCCAGTATTGCAATGCTTCACTGGATCAATCTGAAACTTTGCACACACACACAAAATCGAAATTGCGCCTAAACTGCAATATTATATTGCGGCCTTTCTCTTGCATTTCAAAGATGATAGAAAAAAAAAAAAAAACTTGTGTTTTTTTGTTTTGTATTATCTTTTATAATATATAATAATATAATATAATACCAGAACTAATGTGTTACATTCTCCTACGATAACTTCACATTTACACAAACTTCAAAGTGTTTCCTTTCAAATTATATCAAGAATATGCATATCCTTGCTTCAGGTCCTGAGCTACAGGCAGCTAGATTTGGGTATGTCATTTTAGGCAGAAATTGAAAAAAAGGGTCCGATCCTTAAGAGGTTAATAAGTTTTCCCATTTATATGCAGTGTTATTAATGGACAGAGAGAGCAGGCTGGGGTATAGAGGCGAAACAGCAGAGAGAGAGATCCCCCCCAGAGGTTTGTCATACTAATCCCTTTGGCCTGAAGCTAGATGGAGAAGTATCAGGGAGTAGGTCAAGGTCAGGGGAGAGTCCTGTTGTAGGGATGGCAAGATGGCACGTTTGGGTTGTATTGGCTGAAGAATGGGGCTGTAGAGGCTTTGTCAGACCATTGCTTCATTACCAAAACTCTATGGGCCAGTTTCCTGGACACATATTAAGCCTGGTCGTGGACTAAAAAGTGCTTTCAATGGAGAATCTCCATTGAGAACGCGTTTTAGTCCAAGATTAGGCTTAATCTGTGTCCAAGAAACCAGCCCTATATCTTTAGTATCCTTCCCAGGTTGAATGATGACCTCCATATTTGTACAACATCATGCATGTACACAGTGGCAATTTTAGCATGTAAATCTTGGTGGGGGAAAAAAACATGGTGGCAGCAAATCCATTACACTACACAACACAACACTAAACAATACATGAATTGCACTTTAACGGTGCCAAACAGTGCCCACAAACTGTTAGGGCCTACATAAAGCTGTCCCAACAGCACTCCCAACATCTTACCACTGCTATACCTGGCTATCAACGGAGCCTTGTCTGGCAGCGAAACAGTTCATTCAGCCTCATTTACTGCCTTTAAAAAAAACATTGCTGATATCGCTGATTTGCTTAAACAAATGTGGTTTCTAATGACAATTGAGATGTACAAACTATGGCATAAGGGAACGACAAGTGGATAAGAGGCAATCCGTAATTCCGATTAAGACATTAATGAGCGAGCTAGGACGGACGTTGTCAATATAACTATTTATTTAGCGCTTTTGAAATGTAAAGCGACAGAATTCAGAACATGGGCCATTCTTACAGTGTTCTCCCTGTAGACCAAGTCAGAACTGTAGGTTAAATAAAGGGGGCATATAAGCAGACAATGAAAGCTCTTACAATATTCAATGATTACATTTCTCTTAAACAGGTTATAGGCTACATGTGCACCACCAAATCAGAACAGTAGGTGAAATTAAGAGGGGTAAATAGACCAAAGTATTAGGGTGAGGCACATGGGCTACTAACATCTTACTACACAACATACACTTAGTATAACTTTCGTAGCTACAGTATACATATCTCCCTGGCATATTACATCATTTATTCAGCAGCATACAATACATTTTTGGACTCACCTTGTTGTTGTCACACCCTGACTCTGGGGACTCGTATGTGTTGAGTCAGGGTGTGTATTTTCTGTGTAGTATGTTCTATGTTGCATTTTCTATGTTTAGATCTAGATCGTGTAGATCTATGTTGGCCGGTGTGGTTCCCAATCAGAGGCAGCTGTAGCTCGTTGTCTCTGATTGGGGACCATACTTAGGTAGCCTATTGGCACTAGTGGGTTGTGGGATCTTGTTCCGTGTAGGTATGTTTTGTGTTCTACCTTGGACTTCACGTTTCGTTTGTTTATTGTCTTGTCAGTTGTTTATTCATTAAAATAAACATGTACGCATATCACGCTGCGCCTTGGTCCGTCCCGTCTGTAAGCGAACGTGACAGTTGTGCTGTGTTCACTTGAACAGGAAGGTGGTGCAGCGGTCCTTCGTGGGAAAATTTTGTCATCAAAGAAAGAGGCCGGATTTACAATTCCGAATTGGATGACCGTTCAAAACTTATTTTCCCAGTCGGAGCTCGTTTAGTCCCAACTTCCCGGTTGTCTTGAACACACTGAAGTCACGTTTTCGCAGTTCCGAGTTAACAGTTGTTTTGAGCGCGGCACAAATCATGTTTCATTGACAGCATGGCCAATGTTGAATGTTTATCATTTTAAACTTGGAAAAGAGCCCCTTAATCCCAGATTTGGGACCACACAGCCACTCCACTGAATAGCAGGCTAGTGATTACTTTGCAATGCTTGCAGTTAGCCACTGTCACAGATTCCTTCCAAACCACTCGTTTTTGAATTTGCGATTTCCAACTTGTTGTGTAATGTTTATTTCCAATGGCCGATGAGCACCGATACTTTTTTATCTATAATTTATCTTCATTATTTCTCTTCATATGACAAGGATTGAGAAGGATTTGCCAGTAGATTGTCGACTTGATTGATGATGATGACTGCTAGCTTGCTAGCTAAGATTTTGAAAGTATGATGTTGACATGATCAGCCCAATCAAAGCTACTGTACATATAACGTGATTTGACGTCATTTTATCTGTGGCCAATGACCTTGAGCCTTCTTGGATGGGCACTTCTAATATAACTCTATGGCAGCACGCAAGGGGCTTGAATTCTCTAGCTCTACCCTTAGACTTGGCAGTGACGTAGTGTCCCCATGAGTGACAGAACACTGAGCCAATCACGGCGCAACGCTCCATATTTTCTGCTGGCTTACCCAACCATTACAGAAAGCACTGAGCTTTTGGAGCTGCCTTACTCAAGAAAACAACAAAGAGACCATGTTTGTGTGGCTTTATTAACTCAATGAAATATATATTTCAAATTTTTTTTGCAGACTGATATGTGACACGTATTAATGCCAAAATAGCATGCAAAACAGGTAAGCCCCCCCCCCCTCTATATGTACACTATATATACAATAATATATGGGCAACCCTTCAAATTAGTGGATTCGGCTATTACAGCCACACCCGTTGCTGACAGGTGTATAAAATCGAGCACACAGCCATGCAATCTCCATAGACAAATATTGGCAGTAGAATGGCCGGTACTGAAGAGCTCAGTGACTTTCAACGTAGCACCATCATAGGATGCCACCTTTCCAACAAGTCAGTTTGTAAGATTTCTGCCCTGCTAGAGCTGCCCCGGTCAACTGTAAGTGCTGTTATTGTGAAGTGGAAACGTCTAGGAGCAACAACGGCTCAGCCGTGAAGTGGTAGGCCACACAAACTCACAGAACGGGGCCGCCAAGTGCTGAAGCGCGGTTGCAATACTCACTCCCGAGTTCCAAACTGCCTCTGGAAGCAACGTCAGCACAAGAACTGTTCGTCGGGAGCTTCATGAAATGTGTTTCCATGGCCGAGCAGCCGCACGCAAGCCTAAGATCACCATGCACAATGCCAAGCATCGGCTGAAGTGGTGTAAAGCTTATCACTATTGGACTCTGGAGCAGTGGAAACACGTTCTGTGGAGTGATGATTCACGCTGCACCATCTGGCAGTCCAACAGACTAATCTGGGTTTTGTCGGATACCAGGAGAGCGCTACCTGCCCCAACGCATAGTGCCAACTGTAAAGTTTGGTGGAGGGCTGTTTTTCATGGTTCGGGCTAGGCCCATTATTTCCAGTGAAGATAAATCTTAACGCTACAGCATACAATTACATTCTAGACAATTCTGTGCTTCCAAATTTGTGGCAACAGTTTGGGGTGGAAGAACTTGACTGGCCTGCACAGAGCCCTTGTCACGCCCTGGCTCGGGGGACTCTCGTATGTTGAGCCAGGGTGTTAGTTTCTATGTTTTGTGTTGTAGGTTGTGGGTCTAGTTTTGCTTTTCTATGTTGGCCAGGGTGGCTCCCAATCAGAGACGGCTGTAGCTCGTTGTCTCTGATTGGGAGTCATACTTAGGTAGCCGTTTGGCACTCATTCATTGTGGTTTCTTGTTCTTATTTGGTTTGTGTTCAACCGTAGACATCACGTTATCGTCTGTTGTTTTGATCGTGTGATCATTCTCTAAATAAATATGTTCACCTTCAACGCTGCGCATTGGTCCTCCTCCTTAGATGATCGTGACAGAAGAAACCACCACAACTGGACCAAGCAGCGAGTCGAGGAGCCATCGCCAGGGAAATCCCTAGCAGATCTCCGTGGCAGCCTCGACTGGGTCAAGCCGAGTGAAGAGCAGAGAGAGTGGACTTGGGAACAGTGGAGGAAGAGCTTCGACTGGGTCAAGCCGAATGAGGAGCTGAATGGCGGGAATTGGAAGCAGAAGAGCGAGAGTTGGGCGAGAACCATAGAGGCCTGGCCCACGGGGAAGAGAGACCCCCAGAAATTTTTTAGGGGGGGGCTCACGACGTCGGGGCAGCAGGAGGCCGCGATAGAGCGGTCCAGCGGGTTGGCAGAGGAGGCCGCCAGGTTACGGGGGCCACTGGTCGAAGAGGGGATGGAAGGTGTAGAGGCACGGCGAGAGGTACTGGGGTGTGTTACCAGTCCGGTCCGGCCCGTTCCAGATCCCGGTGTAGGGCCAGTGGTGTGTGTCCCCAGTACGGTCCGGTCTGTTCCTGCTCCTCGCACCAAGCCTACGGTGCGCGTCGACAGCCCGGCTCGGCCCGTTCCTGCTCCCCGCACCAAGTCAGTGGTGCGCTTCGTCAGCCCGGCTCGGCCCGTTCCTGCTCCCCACACCAAGTCAGTGGTGCGCTTCGTCAGCCCGGCTCGGCCCGTTCCTGCTCCCCGCACCAAGTCAGTGGTGCGCTTCGTCAGCCCGGCTCGGGCCGTCCCTGCTCCCCACACCAAGCCAGTGGTGTGCGTCGTCAGTCCTGCACAGCCCGTGCCTGTTCCACTGGTGCCTGGTTCGGCACGGGTCAGCTGCTTCACGCCGGAGCTAGAGCAATCCGCTCCACCAGTGTGCAGTCCAGCTCCGGTCAGCAGGGCCAGACCGGACCAGGGGTACTTTGGGGGGTTAGAGAGGGAGTGGGGATCATGCCCGGAGCCGGATCCGCCGCCAAGGCGGAGTGCCCACCCGGTCCCTCCCCTGTGGTATTTAGTTGGCGCGGTCGGAGTCCGCGCCTTTAGGGGGGGGTACTGTCACGCCCTGGCTCTGGGGACACTGTTATGTTGAGCCAGGGTGTGTAGATCTAGGTATTCTATTTCTAGGTTGGGAGTTCTAGTTTGTGCATTTCTATGTTGGCCTGAGTGACTCCCAATCAGAGGCAACGAGTGTCAGCTGTGAATGGTTGTCTCTGATTGGGAGCCATATTTAAACAGTCTGTTTTTCATTCGTGTTTGTGGGATTTTGTTTCTAGTCTGTTTATGGTAGACCGTGAACTGTCACGTATCGTTTGTTGTTTTGATCGTGTCTCGTAATAAAGAGTATGTTTGCCTGCAACGCTGCGCCTTGGTCCTCATCTGTTCTGGACGATCGTGACAGCCCTGACCTCAACCCCATCAAACACCTTTGGGATGAATTGGAACGCCGACTGCGAGCCAGGCCTAATTGCCCAACATCAGTGCCCAAACCTCACTAATGCACTGAATGGAAGCAAGTCTCCGCAGCAATGTTCCAACATCTAGTGGAAAGCCTTCCAAGAAGAGTGGAGGCCGTTATAGCATTAAAGGGGGGACCAACTCCATATTAATGCCCATGATTTTGGAAAGAGATGTTCGACGAGCAGGTGTCCGCATACTTTTGGTCATGTTGTGCACACTACCGGTCAAAAGTTTTAGAACACCTACTCATTCAAGAGTTTTTCTTTATTTTTACTATTTTCTACATTGTAGAGTAATAGTGAAGACATCGAAACTATGAAATAACACATATGGAATCATGTAGTAACCAAAAAAGTGTTAAACAAATCAATGTATTTTATATTTGAGATTCTTCAAATACATTTTTTACATTTTTTACATTTTTTACAAATAGCCACCCTTTGCCTTGATGACAGCTTTGCACACTCTTGGCATTCTCTCAACCAGCTTCACCTGGAATGCTTTTCCAACAGTCTTGAAGGAGTTCCCACATATGCTGAGAACTTGTTGGCACCTTTTCCTTCACTCTGCGGTCTGACTCATCTCAAACCATCTCAATTTAGTTGAGGTCGGGGGATTGTGGAGGCCAGGTCATCTGATGCAGCACTCCATCACTCCCCTTCTTGGTAAAATAGCCCTAACTTTTGACCGGTAGTGTATGTCCCATCTGCAGCTCTTCCGCTTTCATTTGGAGCAACAGCAGCAACACAAAACACCTTTACAGACTGCAAACCCAGAGAGAGAGACAGTGCTCCTGGTATCAAACTTGGCTTTGATGCCTCAGTTCAACCCGATATGTAAGATCAGCGCTTTCGTCTTCACTCTTTGACCGAAATACAAATGAAAAGACTTCCATCTCAGAACACAACTGATGGTAAATGAAGAATCCCGATACTGCTCCCTTCTTTGCTATGACAAGATTGGTAAATGCTTGATTAGGCTTCTTCAGCTTCTTTGTATTTCAAAGTCATTGTTCTTGAAAGACCCCCTCCTCTCCTCTCCTCTCCTTCTCTTTCTCCCTCCCAGTCTCCTTCCATCGCTTCCCTTACTGATGGTTAATTAAGGTGCAGCGCACGTTTTTTAAAGGCCTCATCCTTTTATTTTTTATAGATTTGGCAGTCGTCACGCAGGGCAATGCCATCCCTCCAAATTAGATATTTTAATAGCGCTCAAGAGGAGCGGCACGGGGCTAGTCTAGCTATGATAAGACTCCCTTCCTTTTAAATGTTAATAAGACTAGAGCTCTCCAAGCCTCCTGAGAATGAAGTTTCCTTAATGATTTAATTAGGTGGCAGGTGCTTGTTCTGCTGCTAGAACCAAACTGGAGCGAAATTAGTTTCCTCTTCCTCTGCAAGGTCACAGTCACGCAAGCGCCTCTCTCACTGTTTCTTTATTGACAAATCTTCAACAACCCCCCCCCCCCCTCTCCTCCCTTGTTTCCCGCTTCCCTCTTTCAGACCCAGTAGGTATAAAGGCCATGCATCAAAGGTGTTGAGGGGGCAGGTGACATCTGACCACAGGCGTCTTCTCTCCAGGCGTCTTCTCCCTGTCGGAACAGAGACAAAGAAGCTTGGCCCACGCAGATACAACATCGTGTGGAAGTGAATCGAGCAGCAGTCTTTATTTTGCTTGCTCTTCTCTCTCTCTCTCTCTCTCTCTCTCTCTCTCTCTCTCTCTCTCTCTCTCTCTCTCTCTCTCTCTCTCTCTCTCTCTCTCTCTCTCTCTCTCTCTCTCTCTCTCTATATATATATATATATATATATATATATATATATATCTCTCTCTCTCTCTCTCTCCATCCTTTCATCTCCCTCCTCCCACACAGAAATAGGAAGTCAACGTCAAAGCATCGCCCACCACTGAACTACTGTTATCACAGCCAGCCGCAGAAATATAAAATCCCTGTATTGATTTGACTTCCTGTGAGTGTCAATCTACATGAAGTTACTAGCTAACGACAGCTACACATAGTCTTATGTCACTTTAAGAGGCATCTAGTTGAGAGCGGAGTGAAGGGTGGAGACGGGTGGAGAAGGGTGGGATAGATTCGGGGCATCACGCACCTATATTATTTAGGAATTTTCAATTTCAAAGTCTTTGAATTAGTTATTTATAAATGCAATAACTTCTTGTGCATGATTCAGCACAGGAAGTTATTGCATTTATATAGAACGAAATGAAAAATCCCTAAATAGTATAGGTGTGTGATGCCCCGAATCTACCCCACCCTTCTCCACTCTTCTCAAACCTTCTCCAACCTTCTCCACTCTTCTCCACAGCTTCACTCCGCTCTCAACTAGATGCTGAGGTCGAAACGTCTTCGCACACATTCTCTTTGTCCACACTGTAACCACACAACAGTGTCAGTATATTTGTACTGGAGATGTAAGTCGGTATATGCACAGACGTCCTCGTTCGACAAGCCTCTCTGGCTGTCCCTTTCATGGAAAAGGTAAACAAAACCTCCTGAAACACAGAGGAGCTTCTGCCACATTGTGTAGTTGAAACAAAGGGATGCAAAACAAAGACTTGTCAGCCCAGTGCGACTTTATGAACAAACTGTAGGGACAGAGGCTGTTGCTTTTGTGAGAGTTGTTGTGAGAGTCAAACTACACTGCAAGATTTGAAGAGAGGACTGAGGAAACCACAGATGCGACTGAGGCCATAGTTCTCACATTATAATTAAAGATTATTCAAACATTTATGTATATGAAGAGACTAACTAGAATATTACTAAATGTATGTAAATACATTATACCACTAAAGGTATTAATTTGATATAGTCTTATTTTCCAATCGTTTCATACTGAACTGATCCACCATTTTTTTTGTTCCGGTCCACTATACCGACCAGCAAAATAAAGTTCTGAACCGGTTCGAAAAATAGAAAAGTACCAGTTTATATAATTCCTTTCTGTTCCTTTTTTAACCTGTGAAAACAACTGTTTTTACATTTAGCTCATTAAATGACTTCACCAATCAGTGAGGATAGAGCAGGCAAACTAGTTGTTTACATGCGTGATGGACAGACAAGTATAGCCTACGCCGCAAGATGCGACTAAAATTTTGCAGGTGGGTAGAGAGCCAGAGAGTGTTGAGGAGGAGGCCTGCAGCGCTGGGCATCTTCTTATGACATGAATTATCTGAATTACGTCCACAGAATTATACCTAGGAGGAGCGGCTTCTATGGAGGAACTTTGAATGTCCTTTGAGCTAGCTAGCTAACAAGTTTGAGCTAGCTAGCTAACAAGCTTGTGTGTGCAGACTTGCACCGAATTAAAAACACATCTTCCCTTTTTGTAGTTAATAAATCCAACGTGAAACGTGATAACTAGCCATATTATATCCTTAAATAGCATTGAAAAAGTGAATCCATTCTTCTCTAGCTAACTAAGGGAGTAAAGGTTGTATCTTTCCCTATCTTCTGAATCACGCTTGTAACTTCAGTACAGTAGCCTATGCTTCTGAGGGGGGAGGGGCAGGTAGCCTAAACATGCACACACACTGGCAAAGATTTTCAGCTTGCAGGCAGACACTGGAATACGTTTCTGAGTGACAGAGTGAGGGCGCTTTGTTACGTTTTTTTGTGGGACTAGCAAAAAAAGCCTGGAACGTAAAATAACGTTATTAACCGGTTAAAATAAAGATTCTGTTCCGGAACAGTATGGATGACTTTTGTTCCCGGTTCCGTTTCTGTTTCTTGAAAATGTTCGTTATTTTCCAGTTTTCTGTTCTGTTCCCTGAATCGGTTCTCTCCTCTGGTTCATTCTTACCTGGTTTCCTTAGAAATTGAAGATACACTTCATGACCAAAAGTACATCTCGAACATCTCATTTCAAAATCATGGGCATGAATATATGCTGCTATAACAGCCTCCACTCTTCTGGGAAGGCTTTACGCTAGATGTTCGAACATTGCTGCGGGGACTTGCTTCCATTCAGCCACAAGAGCATTAGTGAGGTTGGGCACTGATGTTGGGTGATTAGGCCTGGTTCACGGTCGGCGTAACAATTCATCCCAAAGTTGTTCAATGGGGTTGAGGTCAGCCCTCTGTGCAGGCCAGTCAAATTCTTCCACACCGATCTCGACAAACCATTTCTGTATTGACATCGCTTTGTGCACGGGGATATTGTCATGCTGAAAAAGGAAAGGGCCTTCCCCAAACTGTTGCCACAAGGTTGGAAGCACAGAATTGTCTAGAATGTCATTGTATGAAAACCATGAAAAACGGCCCCAGACCATTATTCCTCCTCCACCAAACTTTACAGCTGGCACTATGCATTGGGACAGGTAGCGTTCTCCTGGCATCCGCCATACCCAGATTCGTCCATCATACTGCCAGATGGTGAAGTGTGATTCATCACTCCATTTCCACTGCTCCAGAGTCCAATGGCGGCGAGCTTTACACCACTCCAGCTGACGCTTGGCATTGCATATGGTGATCTTAAGTTTCTGTGCGGCTGCTCGGCCATGGAAACCCATTTCATGAAGCTCCTGACGAACAGTTATTGTGCTGACGTTGCTTTCAGAGGCAGTTTGGAACTCGGTAGTGAGTGTTGCAACCGAGGCCATTCTACTGACAATGTTTGTCTATGGAGATTGAATGGCTGTGTGCTCGATTTTGTACACCTGTCAGCAACGGGTGTGGCTGAAATAGTCTAATCCACTTATTTGAAGGGGCGTCCACATACATTTGTGTATATAGTGTATGTTCACCTTGAAATATTATCTCCAGCTCCCATTTATGAAGATTGATGTGAATTCCACAGGTCTTAAACGTGTAATAGGCTGTTTCCCACTGATCCAGAGTGATGTAGCTGTGTTAGATAATACATGCAGCCACAGGGCTGTGTGTGTGTGTGTGTGTGTGTGTGTGTGTGTGTGTGTGTGTGTGTGTGTGTGTGTGTGTGTGTGTGTGTGTGTGTGTGTGTGTGTGTGAAGTGGAAGTAAAGTTTAGCCATCCCTGCGGGAGATGAAGAGAGAGAGCGAGAGACAGAGAAACATTAACTGGCAGAGAGTCAGGGTCAATTTGTGTGGGAATAAGGATGATGTCTGTGGATTAGCATGTTTGGACAGGGTGACTGATTGTTTGGACAGTGTCAGTGATGGAGTGAGCCGGAACATTGACTCCTATGGCCAGCGGGAGATTACACTGAGCTTCTCTGGCTGGATCGCCATTGTTATTCCACACATAGTGGTGTGTGTGTGTCTGTCTGTCTGTGTTTGTGTGTGTGCGCGCATGTGTGCAAATTACATTGCATCTCAGCTTCATCTGAAACAACATTACCCATTTTATTTCTCTCAGAGATAGCCTATTGAGAAATGAGAGATTTCACCATCCGTCTTTTAACAGCAAATTGAAACTAGATGACTATGTCAAATTATTCTAAAACGCAATTATTCACTAGGATGCTGCTTATGTCTTGATGTCAACGTTGCTGCAGAGGTTAGATGTTGACGTAGATGTTGACGACAATTGGAAGAAGCAATGTTGGCAGTATTAAGTGGTGCTTGTTGCTATGTACATTGACACCGAATCACTGGTGCCTTTTGTAGCCTATTCGTCCACTGAAGGATCCACAAGAGAGGTATCGATTGGCCTCACAGATACTGTAGTCAGTAGCAAGTAGAAGATGTGCTGGCTCATATTGAAGAGTTATTGACTGGTCTTCATAGAGTTGGATAGAGGATGCCCTTTCTGCCACAGAAGCGGCCATTGCAAAGATAGGAGATGAGCTCTCTAGCATATCTCTATGCTGGGCTTGCAGGAAGCATTCTGTATAGCATCAAATCAAATCAATTTTTATTTGTCACAGGCTTCATAAACAACAGTTGTGGACTAACAGTAAAATGCTTACTTACGGGCCTTTCCAAACAATGCAGAGAGAAAGAAAATAGAGAAATATTAGAAAAGTAAAACACATAATTATAAAAGTAATAATAGATACACAATGAGTAATGATAACTTGGCTATTTACAAGGGGTACCAGTACCGAGTCGATGTGCAGGGGTACGAGATAATGTGGGTACGAGCATGTAGCAGATAGCAGGTATGCGTGTTGAAAAGTGTTGTCCCAAAGAGGAGTGCTTTTGACTGGGCTTGCAGGGACTGTAGCTGCTAGCTGGTAGCAGGTGTGTGGTGGGAGCAGGACATGACCAGACTGCAGACAACAGAAGGCCCCCGGAGATCACAGGAGCAGATGGAGGGCAGGTTAATTGTAGCTTCGCTCCATTAGGAAGCCTGTATCTCCGTGTTATGTCTGAACAGGCCTCACCTTCCCACTCTGTTTCCCCGTGATCCACGCATATGCCTGGGAAATCAATGGAGACAGTCATTCTAGTTATCATTTTTAGATGTTGGAATTAGTCTCTTCTCTACTCTGTTTGGGGAGAAGGGGTTAGTTCATCCGTGAAATAGAAGATAATTGCTGTTGCTGGGAATCATGATTTGGTTTGGTTGGGATTTATGAGCGGTGCTCCAAACAGTTTCTTGAGCCAAACTTGGTCTGTGTTGTTTGGTTCAACTGGACTTCGTCTTGAATGAGAGGAAGAGTTTCTTCAGAGACCATTAAATGCGTCCTAATTAGTATTGATATATTTTTACGAGACATCTTGGCTGGAATCAAACACGCAAACCCAAATTACTTATTTTTTCATAGAGTACTACAGGGCTGTGTGTGCGTGTGCGTGCGCGTGCGTGCGCGTGCGTGCGCGTGCGTACATGTAGCTGATCAGCCCACAGCCATAAGGCTGGGGCTCCGTCTCCAGAGCCAGTACAGGACCAGGCAGACAGGCCTAGCGAGGCTGACCCTGGCACACAACCACTTGTCTGGCTAGCCACCAGCTGGTCAGGCCCTGGCACATAAGCCACTGCCAGCGCAATCTGTTAATAACAGTGCTGATGCCCGTGTAGAATACGGGAACAACAGGGGCGAACCAACTGACTCCTGGCTGCTCTGCCAAAACACGCAGAAGAGAGCTCAACCACA
The DNA here is from genome assembly GCF_964263955.1 of Coregonus lavaretus. Taxonomy (NCBI): domain Eukaryota; kingdom Metazoa; phylum Chordata; class Actinopteri; order Salmoniformes; family Salmonidae; genus Coregonus; species Coregonus lavaretus. The sequence goes on from NW_028158330.1 coordinate 46,349, forward strand.
CTCTAACCCAGTCTACTAAAACGCCCAGAGGAGAGCTCAACCACACTCTAACATGCTGATCAGACCACTCGTTCACCCACATCAGACGTGATCAGGACACGCAGGTTGAAATATCAAAATGAACCAACTATATTAATTTGTGGACAGGTGGAAAAGCATTAAACATTTATGGCAATTTAGCTAGGTAGCTTGCTGTTGCTAGCTAATCTGTCCTGGAATATAAAGATTGGGTTGTTATTTTACCTGAAATGCACAAGATCCTCTACTCCAACAATTATTCCACAGATAAAAGGGTAAACCGAGTTCGTTTCTAGTAATCTCTCCTCCTTCAGGCTTCTTCTTCTTCTTTGGACTTTATATGGCGGTTGGCAACAACCTTAAAGGTGCATTACCACCACCAACTGGACTGGAGTGTGGACCTCAGTACATCTTTCAATCACCCACGTCGGTATATGCTCATAAAAACCAATGAGGAGATGGTAAAGTTCTATTTTAGCGCCTGGCTACGCAGACGCTCGTTGACGCGCACGAGCAGTGTGGATGAAATTATTGAATAAAATGTATGTGTAAATTTTTTTTGCAATACTCGAGCACGCGAAGCGAGCGGTGTGGTCAACATGTAACCCAGTCTACTAAAACGCCCATAGGAGATGATCAACCACACACTAACCCAGTCTACTAAAACGCCCAGAGGAGAGCTCAACCACACTCTAACCCAGTCTACTAAAACGCCCAGAGGAGAGCTCAACCACACTCTAACCCAGTCTACTAAAACGCCTAGAGCAGAGCTCCACCACGCTAAAACACAGCCTACTAAAACGCACAGAACAGAGCTCAACCACACTCTAGTCCAGTCTACTGAAATGTCCAGAGCAGAGCTCAACCGAACACTAACCCAGTCTACTAAAATACCCAGAGCAGAGCTCAACCGAATGCTAACCCAGTCTACTAAAACGCCCAGAACAGAGCTAAACCACACTCTAACCCAGTCTACTAATACGCCCAGAGCAGAGCTAAACCACACTCTAACCTAGTCTACCAAAACGCCCAGCGCAGACTGCAACCACACTCTAACCCAGTCTACTAAAACGCCAAGAGCAGAGCTCAACCGAACCCTAACCAAGTCTACTAAAACGCCCAGAGCAGAGCCGAACCAAATCCTTTCCCAGTCAACTAAAACGCCCTTAGCAGAGCTCAACCACACTCTAACCCAGCCTACTAAAACGCCAGAGCAGAGCACAACCAAACCCTAACCCAGTTTACTAAAACACACAGAGCAGAGCTCAACCGAATGCTAACCCAGTCTAATAAAACGCCCAGAGCAGAGCTCAACTGAACCCTATCCTAGTCTACTAAAACGCCCAGAGCAGAGCTCAACCACACTCTAACCCAGCCTACTGAAATGCCCAGAGTATAGCTCAACCCCACTCTATCCCAGTCTACTAAAACGCCCAAAGCAGAGTTCAACCGAACCCAAACCCAGTCTACTAAAACACCCAGAGCAGAGCTCAACCACACTCTAACCCAGTCTATTAAAATGCCCAGAGCAGACCTCATCCACAATCTAACTCAGTCTACTAAAACGCACAGAGCAGAGCTCAAACGAACCCTAACCCAGTCTATTAAAACGCCCAAAGCAGAGTTCAAACGAACCCTAACCCAGTCTACTAAAACGCACAGAGCAGAGCTCAACAAAACTCTAACCCTATCTTCTAATACGCCCAGAGTAGAGCTCAACCAAACCCTATCCCAGTCTACTAAAACGCCCAGAGCAGAGCTCAACCACACTCTAACCCAGCCTACTGAAATGCGCAGAGCAGAGCTCAACCCCACTCTATCCCAGTCTACTAAAACGCCCAGAGCAGACCTCATCCACACTCTAACTCAGTCTACTAAAACGCACAGAGCAGAGCTCAACCGAACCCTATCACAGTCTACTAAAACGCCCAAAGCAGAGCTCAACCGAACTCTAACCCAGTCTACTAAAACGCCAGAGCAGAACTCAACCGAACCCTAACCCAGTCAACTAAAACGCCCAGAGCAGAGCTCAACCGAATGCTAACCCAGTCTACTAAAACGCCCAGAGCAGAGTTCAACCAAAACCTAACCCGGTCAACTAAAATGCCCAGAGCAGAGATCAACCGATCCCTGACCCAGTCTACTAAAATGCCCAGAGCAGAGCTCAACCGAACCCTAACCCAGTCAACTAAAATGCCCAGAGCAGAGCTCAACCGAATGCTAACCCAGTCTACTAAAATGCCCAGAGAGGAGCTCAACCGAACCCTAACCCAGTCAACTAAAACACCCAGAGCAGAGCTCAACCGAATGCTAACCCAGTCTACTAAAACGCCCAGCGCAGACCTCAATTACACTCTAACCCAGTCTACTAAAACGCCCAGAGCAGAGCTCAACCGAACACTAACCCAGTCTACTAAAACGCTCAGAGCAGAGCTCAACTGAACCCTAACCAGGTCTACTAAAACGCCCAGAGCAGAGCTCAACCGAACCCTTACCCAGTCTACTAAAACGCACAGAGCAGAGCTCAACCGAACCCTAACCCAGTCCAATAAAACGCCCAGAGCAGAGTTCAACGTAACCCTATCCCAGTCTACTAAAATGCCCAGAGCAGAGCTCAACCAAACTCTAACCCAGCCTACTAAAATGCCCAGAGCAGAGCCCAACCCCAGTCTATCCCAGTCTACTAAAATGCCCAGAGCAGAGCTAAACCACATTCTAACCCAGTCTAATAAAACGCCCAGAGCAGAGCTCAACCGAACCCTATCCCATTCTACTAAAACGCCCAAAGCAGAGCTTAACGGAACCCTAACCCAGTCTACTAAAACGCCCAGAGCAGAGCTCAACCACACTTTAACCCAGTCTACTAAAACGCCCAAAGCAGAGCTTAACGGAACCCTAACCCAGTCTACTAAAACGCCCAGAGCAGAGCTCAACCACACTTTAACCCAGTCTACTAAAACGCCCAGAGCAGAGCTGTATACAGTGGGGAAAAAAAGTATTTAGTCAGCCACCAATTGTGCAAGTTCTCCCACTTAAAAAGATGAGAGAGGCCTGTAATTTTCATCATAGGTACACGTCAACTATGACAGACAAAATTAGAAAAAAAATTCCAGAAAATCACATTGTAGGATTTTTAATGAATTTATTTGCAAATTATGGTGGAAAATAAGTATTTGGTCAATAACAAAAGTTTCTCAATACTATGTTATATACCCTTTGTTGGCAATGACACAGGTTAAACGTTTTCTGTAAGTCTTCACAAGGTTTTCACACACTGTTGCTGGTATTTTGGCCCATTCCTCCATGCAGATCTCCTCTAGAGCAGTGATGTTCTGGGGCTGTCGCTGGGCAACACGGACTTTCAACTCCCTCCAAAGATGTTCTATGGGGTTGAGATCTGGAGACTGGCTAGGCCACTCCAGGACCTTGAAATGCTTCTTACGAAGCCACTCCTTCATTGCCCGGGCGGTGTGTTTGGGATCATTGTCATGCTGAAAGACCCAGCCACGTTTCATCTTCAATGCCCTTGCTGATGGAAGGAGGTTTTCACTCAAAATCTCACGATACATGGCCCCATTCATTCTTTCCTTTACACGGATCAGTCGTCCTAGTCCCTTTGCAGAAAAACAGCCCCAAAGCATGATGTTTCCACCCCCATGCTTCACAGTAGGTATGGTGTTCTTTGGATGCAACTCAGCATTCTTTGTCCTCCAAACACGACGAGTTGAGTTTTTACCAAAAAGTTCTATTTTGGTTTCATCTGACCATATTACATTCTCCCAATCCTCTTCTGGATCATCCAAATGCACTCTAGCAAACTTCAGACGGGCCTGGACATGTACTGGCTTAAGCAGGGGGACACGTCTGGCACTGCAGGATTTGAGTCCCTGGCGGCGTAGTGTGTTACTGATGGTAGGCTTTGTTAATTTGGTCCCATCTCTCTGCAGGTCATTCACTAGGTCCCCCCGTGTGGTTCTGGGATTTTTGCTAACCGTTCTTGTGATCATTTTGACCCCACGGGGTGAGATCTTGCGTGGAGCCCCAGATCGAGGGAGATTATCAGTGGTCTTGTATGTCTTCCATTTCCTAATAATTGCTCCCACAGTTGATTTCTTCAAACCAAGCTGCTTACCTATTGCAGATTCAGTCTTCCCAGCCTGGTGCAGGTCTACAATTTTGTTTCTGGTGTCCTTTGACAGCTCTTTGGTCTTGGCCATAGTGGAGTTTGGAGTGTGACTGTTTGAGGTTGTGAACAGGTGTCTTTTATACTGATAACAAGTTCAAACAGGTGCCATTAATACAGGTAACGAGTGGAGGACAGAGGAGCCTCTTAAAGAAGAAGTTACAGGTCTGTGAGAGCTAGAAATCTTGCTTGTTTGTAGGTGACCAAATACTTATTTTCCACCATAATTTGCAAATAAATTCATAAAAAATCCTACAATGTGATTTTCAGGATTTTTTTTTCTCAATTTGTCTGTCATAGTTGACGTGTACCTATGATGAAAATTGCAGGCCTCTCTCGTCTTTTTAAGTGGGAGAACTTGCACAATTGTTGGCTGACTAAATACTTTTTTTCCCCACTGTATGTGACTGAAGAATCTACATCGATGACGTTATATACTTTTACATGTATTAATTATACCAGTGGTTCTCAAACCTCTCCTCAGGGACCCCCAGCCATTTCACGTATTTGAACTATTCCAGAGCTAGCACACTTGATTCATCTTGAGAACTAATTATCAAGCCCTTGATTAAATGATCAGGTGAGCTAGTTAAGGGCTACAGCAAAAATGTGAAATGTCTGTGGGTCCCCAAGGAGAGGTTTGAGAAACACTGCATTATACAAATATTTATTTAACAGTTACACTATCACAAGGTTCTACGAGCACACTCAAAGATAGCACTCTGCTGTGTTTCTTTACTGTTTGTCTGAGTGGTGGGTCTGAGGTCAATTATTTGAGGTTTATTGGCATTTTAAACACTGATGAGGAATGAGATGGTTGCTTAGTGTGTCTGGGAGAGTGACACTCGATTAGGGCTGTATTTTAGGAGAGTTAACGTTGATAGACTTATTGATTGATCCTGCTTTTAATAGTCTTCATGCATTAGTGTGTGCGTGAATTTTTCAGAGTCCCAGCAGGGTGCATTCTGGGATTGACTGACTGTTTACCACACATTACCAATGAAATAGATCCCTTTTTTATCCTCCATTTCTCTCTCTCTCTCTCTCTCTCTCTCTCTCTCTCTGACGATGCAGATGACCAAAGAGGATCACCCAGAGGTGAAGTAACCAGTAAGGAAATCATTTTTCTCAAGACCTTTTGACTTGGCTAAATGTGTCAATGGGGGGGGGGGGTGCTCAATCATTCTATCTGAAATGTTTTTCCTATTAGCTCCTGAGGAGTCAGTCAGTCATAGACTATTTCTCTTTGGAGGAAGATGGCTTGGATAAGAGACAGCCGCCCGTCAGCACTGCCATGCGGGGGCAAAATGTGTGCCAGGGATTAAAATCACCGCCTGCAACGCTCAGGAGAGAACTGCTGATGAACCCAAGGCGGTAATGAACCTGGATGAGGTTACACTGCTCGTTGTTTGTGTGTATGAGGTTACACTGCTTGTTATAAGAGACAGAGAGAGAGACAGTTAGAGAGATTTCCATGGCAGTGGTCTTTATCTATACTGAGTGTATAAATCATTAAGAACACCTTCCTAATAATGAGTTGCAGCCTCAATTCGTTAGGGTATGTACTCTATAAGGTGTGCAAAGAGTTCCACAGGGATGCTGGCCCATGAAAGAGTTCCACAGGGAAAGAGTTCCACAGGGATGCTGGCCCATGTTGACTCCAATGCTTGCCACAGTTGTGTCAAGTTGGCTGGATGTCCTTTGGGTAGTGGACCATTCTTGACACACACAGGAAACTGTTGAGCTTGAAAGTTGAACTCCTGAGTGGCGCAGTGGTCTAAGGCACTGCATCGCAGTGCTAACTGTGTCACTAGAGATCCTGGTTCGAATCCAGGCTCTGTCGCAGCCGGCCGCGACCAGGAGACTCATGGGCGGCGCACAATTGGCCCAGCGTCGTCCAGGGTAGGGGAGGGAATGGCCGGCAGGGATGTAGCTCAGTTGATAGAGCATGGCGTTTGCAACGCCAGGGTTGTGGGTTCGATTCCCACGGGGGGCCAGTATAAAAAAAAAAAAAAAAAAAAAAAATGTATTCACTAACTGTAAGTCGCTCTGGATAAGAGCGTCTGCTAAATGACTAAAAATGTAAATGTAAAAAAATGAAAAATTGATTTGACATGATTTGGAAGGCACACACCTGTCTATTTAAGGTCCCACAGTTGACAGTGCATGTCAGAGCAAAAACCAAGCCGTGAGGTCAAAGGAATTGTCCGTAAAGCTCAGAGACAGGATTGCGTCGAGGCACAGATCTGGGGAAGGGTACCAAAACATTTCTGCAGCATTGAAGGTCCCCAAGAACACAGTGGCCTCCATTCTTAAATGGAAGAAGTTTGGAACCACCAAGACTCTTCTGGCCGAACTGAGCAATCGGGAGAGAAGGGCCTTGGTCAGGGAGGTAACCAAGAACCCGATGGTCACTCTGACAGAGCTCTAGAGTTCCTCTGTGGAGATGGGGGAACCTTCCAGAAGGATAACCATCTCTGCAGCACTCCACCAATCAGGCCTTTATGGTAGAGTGGCCAGACAGAAACCACTCCTCAGTAAAAGGCACATGACAGCCCGCTTGGAGTTTGCCAAAAGGCACCTAAAGACTCTCAGACCATGAGAAACAAGATTCTCTGGTCTGATGAAACCAACATTGAACTCTTTGGCCTGAATGCCAAGCGTCAAGTCTGAAGGAAACCTGGCACCACGTTTACGGTGAAGCATGGTGGTGGCAGCGTCATGCTGTGGGGATGTTTTTCAGCGGCAGGGACTGGGAGACTAGTCAGGATTGATGCAAAGATGAACGGAGCAAAGTACAGAGAGTTCCTTGATGCTCCAGAGCACTCAGGACCTCAGACTGACCTTCCAACAGGACAACGACCCTAAGCACACAGCCAAGACAATGCAGGAGTGGTTTTGGGACAAGTCTCTGAATGTCCTTGAGTGGTGCCCAGACTTGAACCAGATCGAACATCTCTGGAGAGACCTGAAAATAGCTGTGCTGCAACGCTCCCCATCCAACCTAACAGAGCTTGAGAGGATCTGCAGAGAAGAATGGGAGAAACTCGCCAAATACAGGTGTGCCAAGCTTGTAGCGTCATACCCAAGAATACTCGAGGCTGTAATCGCTGCCAAAGGTACTTCAACAAAGTACTGAGTAAAGGGTCTGAATACTTATGTAAATGTTATATTTCAGTTTTTCTCTAAAAACCTGTTTTTGCTTTGTCATTATGGGGTATTGTGTGTAGATTGATGTGGAGAAAAAAAACTATTTAATCAATTTTAGAATAAGGCTGTAACCTAACAAAATGTGGAAAAAGTCAAGGGGTCTGAATACTTTCCGAAGGCACTGTATATCCCACCAGCCACTCATCCAGAATGTTTATATGATCCCTGTGGGAATCAAAACCACGACCTTGGCGTTACTAGCCACACTGGACCATACAGTATTTAGTACTCATAGTCAGTACTCAGACAGTGTGATTGATTGACAGGCACATCGTATCATATGAATTTAGAACATTCTTGTATCTTGCTCTACTTCAATGCCTCCTGGGCTGAGTTAGATATTACAACACAAATGCATAGTGAGATATCTGACTACTCAGCTTGGTTGCTGTTATCTGAATGGTAATGGTGGGTCTTTAACCAAGTGAAACTAGACATTATGACAACAACGATTATTTCTCAAGAAACTGATGTTGTGAAAATAAACAACTCTTAAGTTTAACTCATTAAGTAGGAATCCCTAACAGTATAAATACTTTATTTTTCACATTTTGTCAATTGGAGGGTTATTTAACAAGCTTATAATCCAAAAGGTTCCATAGTTCCTTGATGTGTAGAGGCTGTGGGCTCCACCCCAGTCACTCCCTAGCCACACCCATTGCCACTTCCTTGTTTGACTTCCTAGGGTGTGTTCACTAGGAACGAAACGGAAGAAAATGGAAGAAAACAGAACCAACAGTGGTCAGAAAATGTTTGTTAAAAAGAAAACTGTTAATAATTTAGTTTTCTCCCTTACTTACAAGTGAGAATATTCTCAAGAACGTGTCTGTCTGTGTGTCTGTGTGTCTGTGTGTGTGTGTGTGTGTGTATGTGTGTGTGTGTTGTGCACGTGTGTTTAAAACCTTTTCTTCCTGAATACCAGGCCATAGGCTGCATGGTGAGTGCACTAATGAACCAGTGGCATTCCCTTTAAAGTGTGCTTCTGGATTATCATTCTAATACAGGGTGGAGAAGACGGGCCTCTGAAAGACTGTATTAGACCTCACAGCATGGCCCCTGCACGCACACACACACACACACACACACACACACACACACACACACACACACACACACATGCACACGCACATGCACACACACATTCTGATTCCCACATTAAATGCTATGCATGAGGCCAGGCTGGGCAGCAGTCTACACAACCATTCAGGGATCCCTGCTATCGTTCCTCACCACAGTTACTGTCAGTGCAGTAACTTTATGTGACAGGTGACATAACAAGACTTTGGGTTGTGACAGGAGTTTGTGTGTGTGTGTGTGTGTGTGTGTGTGTGTTTGGAGCTGAGCTGAGCTGTAGGATACAGCGTGCAGGGCTGTCAAGACTGTTTGCAGCCAAGAGTAACACATCCAGTCAATAATGAAATCTGCATCGCAACATGAATGCTATATTAGCTGTGTTAGAACAAAGTGAAGACCTAGTAATTGGAGTTGCTTGTAGCTTTAGTCGATATTCAAATGCTGGATAATTTACCATTGATGTGAAGGGCCTTGAATGACAAATAGTGGTGTTGGAGGTGGTGTTGGAGGGCCAGTAGGAGGCATTGCCCTGTGTAGGGTCCCTTCTTTCGAAATGGGACGTTAAACGGGTATCCTGACTCTCTGTCGTCACAAAAAATCCCATGGCACTTATCGTAAGAGTAGGGGTGTTAACCCCGGTGTCCTGGCTAAATTCCCAATCTGGCCCTCATACCATCATGGCCACCTAATCATCCCCAGCTTCCAACTGGCTCCTTCATCCCCATTCCTCTCCCCTGGAACTATTCCCCAGGTCGTTGCTGTAAATGACAATGTGTTGTCAGTCAACTTACCTGGTAAAATAAGGGTAAAATAAATAAATAAAAGCAAGTAGTTGACCACAACCATGTCCCTATGTGACATCAAGTACTTACAGTAATTATAGATGAAGGCACATTTTTAAGAACTGTGGCTGATCTGTGGAGAAGAGGTTCAGCAACCGGTAAAGACAAGGTGCATGGTTCAATTGAATGAAAATTGAACGGTTTCAAAAATCCACTGAGAGAGAAATGCCTCAAAGGAATTCATAAGCACATACAGCTCTCTTGCCACTCAGGTACAATCTTCCTGTGCAAACATTAGCGATCACACAGCCAAGCCTCTGCTGTCTTGAGGTCGCAGGGATTTGTTACCAGGCGATGGGTTGCCATGGACACCGTAGATGACAAGTCAGAGATCAAGGACGATGTCATTGGTGATGGAGGGCGAGATGTGGCCCGACTTTACAGCATCTGACATTTTTATTGGACAGGAGAAATGAAAATATAGATTACTTCAGCTCGAGGGTCATAGAAATATTGAGGGCTTGCGTATTCTTGTCTGAGATGGGGGGGGGGGGGGAGCATGAAAATGTATGTAGCAGTGTGTGGCTAAAATCACTGGGGAAGCCAAGCCAGGAAAAAAAGCCATATTAAAACCTATGAGTTTTGATAATTGTGTTGTTTGCTCTATAACCTGTCAGTTCATATGCCTTGAATAAATTCAACCACACCATTGTTTCATCACAAAACCGGAGAGCAAACTCTGTCCGGTAAACTCCACAAAGCATATTGCATGTAACAAACAGTTACATGACCTACAGCATGGTCAATCAAGTTCATATTTTCGGAGTACTAAACAACTATTCATTTAGAACAACGGAGAGTAACCACAAGTCACAAAGAAAACAGGCGCTGCCTTCACTATTCCAGCACCATTTCAACTTCAACATTTCCTCATCAAATCACCTATGCTTAGCCTAATACAGTGACAACTAAAAGATTCCAAAAACAATTTAGTTCAATCAACATAAGCTAAATATTATGTGGCTGTCCGTGGTACTGATTTCTGTGTGTGTTTGTGTGTGTGTGTGTGTGTGTGTGTGTGTGTGTGTGTGTGTGTGTGTGTGTGTGTGTGTGTGTGTGCGTAAGTAGAAAAAACATGTTGACCCCCGGTGATATCCTCCTCTTTCATGTTGCCTAAATGGTCTATGACTGTCATACAGTACACACTTTTAGTTTTGTTGTCCTAGGCTAAAATGCTTGCTTGCTAGCCTAACTTCCTTTCATGGGCAATGATTAGCCAGCTAGTTAACATTAGCCTAGGTACAAATTGAACTTCCATCCTCTCAAGTCAGAGGCACAATGTATGAATTTATGGTTGGATCATAATCGCTGTTACAATCATTGGCCAGTACGGAAAATTCCAAATCCCTATCTCCGTCCATGGCTAATTTAGGAAAGGGTCAATTTTAGCTAGCTAGCTAGCCACCGGAGGACAACGACAACAAAATGCAACAATTCAAGTTTTTAAAATTTAATGTGGTTGGTGTGAAGCCAAATCCAAACTGGCTTCCCTTGACACGTTTTTTTGGTGCGCCAGGACCATTCACAGTTGAGCTCGCTCAGTTTAGCTCAACGCTGATTGACTATTATTATATAATTTTTTTATCACGGGAGGCCAAATGCTCACTGGCTTCCCTTGCATTCAATGCTACGGGTGGCAACAATATCAAACTATTTTTGACCAGACAGCATCAGAGAGAGAGGGGCGCTGTTTCACTCGCTCTGATGCTTTCTCCAGTGAGATATTTTCAGCCTCTTGCGAATTGAACGAAAATTATGAAACACAGAGAGACGAAAGATACATTATTTTACATGTTTTTTTTTCTTTACTTCTTGGTCAATTTTTTGGGGAAGCCTGGCTTCCGTTGGCATCCATGAATATATGCCACTGATGCACTCACTACTGTAAGTCGCTCTGGCTAAGAGCGTCTGCTAAATGACTGAAATGTAAATGTTTATGATACTATTGCTTTTACAGAAAGTAAACAATGACAACCTCTGGAATCATGTTGAAGTTGAGCAACTATAAACACAAATGCAACTATCCTCTCTATATGACAGTCACCATATGACACATCAATATAGAAGGATCAGGATCCACTATGGATCCAATCACTCTGTGGAATCAGTGACAGAGAGAGGAGACTTCTGTAGGCCCTGGAGGTCTGAACTCTGAGTTAAGAGACCTGTGCTGCTGGGGTGTAAATCAATACTACACAGCTGGCTGGGATAAATCCACTGAGTTCTTAGGCCACCGGCCCTCTCTCCATCCCTCCATTCCTCAATCCATCCTTCCATTCCTCCCTCCATCCCTCCCTCCCTCACACCAGCCCACCGACACACAAAACAATCTCAACTCCCTTTCAAAACAGCCAAAAGCTTTCAGTGCCATGGATCACGACGGCACTGACATGTCAACTGAGCCTGGGCTTAGCGCCTGAATCCAATAGCTAGATAGCTAGTGAGCCTGACGGACGGTCTTGTATGTGGATTATGACATCTGAAAAGGCTTTGAACAGAATGGATAAGGTCTGGCTCACTGTATGATGTGTGGCTGGGCTGGATGATGGATGAAAAATATCAGTTTGTTTGAAGAGAGTTTGGCCTCCTGGTCATCCTAATGTTGAAAAGTAGAATAATAACCATTAACTGGATTTACATAGTATAGTGCTGTTCACTGTTTGTCTGAAAGCACTTTACATTGTGTGATGCTATCTCCACTCAGCCAGGACACCCGTGATACAAGTCAGTATTCGACGTCCATCCATGTCTGAGGACGTCATGAGATGACGTGGAAACCCGCCACTAGGGGCAACAGTGAGCGCTGTTACCTTAAAGTACACAACCAGTCAAAAGTTTGGACACACCTATCCATTCAAGGGGGTTTTCTTTGTTTTTAATATTTTTTACATTGTAGAATAATAGCAAAGACATCAAAACTATGAAATAACACATATGTAGTAAATAAAAACGTGTTAAACCAAAATGTATTTTATATTTGAGATTCGTCAAATAGCCACCCTTTGCCTTGATGACAGCTTTGCACACCCTTGGCATTCTCTCAACCAGCTTCACCTGGAATGCTTTTTTTCCTTCACTCTGCGGTCCGACTCATCCCGAACCATCTCAATTGGGTTGAGGTTGGGGGATTGTGGAGGCCAGGTCATCTAATGCAGCACTCTATCACTCTCCTTCTTGGTAAAATAGCCCTTACACAGCCTGGTGGTGTGTTGGGTCATTGTCCTGTTGAAAGAAAAATGATAGTCCCACTAAGCCCAAACCAGATGGGATGGTGTATCGCTGCAGAATGCTGTGGTAGCCATGCTGGTTAAGTGTGCCTTGAATTCTAAATAAATCACAGACAGTGTTACAAGTAAAGCACCCCCACACCATAACACCCCCTCCTCCATGCTTTACGGTGGGAAATACACATCCAGAGATCATCCGTTCACTCACACCGCATCTTACAAAGACACGGCGGTTGGAACCAAAAATATCAAATTTGGACTCCAGACCAAAGGACAGATTTCCACCGGTCTAATGTCCATTGCTCGTGTTTCTTGGCCCAAGCAGGTCTCTTCTTCTTATTGGTGTACTTTAGCAGTGGTTTCTTTGCAGCAATTCGACCAAGAAGGACTGATTTCAAATCAAATCAAATCAAATTTTATTGGCCACATGCGCCGAATACAACAGGTGCAGACATTACAGTGAAATGCTTACTTACAGCCCTTAACCAACAGTGCATTTCTTTTTAACAAAAAAAGTTAAAATAAAACAACAACAAAAAAAGTGTTGAGAAAAAAGAGCAGAAGTAAAATAAAATAACAGTAGGGAGGGTATATATACAGGGGGGTACTGGTGCAGAGTCAATGTGCGGGGGCACCGGCTAGTTGAGGTAGTTGAAGCAATATGTACATGTGGGTATAGTTAAAGTGACTATGCATAAATAATTAACAGAGTAGCAGCAGCGTAAAAGGATGGGGTGGGGGGCAGTGCAAATAGTCCGGGTAGCCATGATTAGCTGTTCAGGAGTCTTATGGCTTGGGGGTAGAAGCTGTTGAGAAGTATTTTGGACCTAGACTTGGCACTCCGGTACCGCATGCTGTGCGGTAGCAGAGAGAACAGTCTATGACTAGGGTGGCTGGAGTCTTTGACAATTTTGAGGGCCTTCCTCTGACACCGCCAGGTATAGAGGTCCTGGATGGCAGGAAGCTTGGCCCCAGTGATGTACTGGGCCGTACGCACTACCCTCTGTAGTGCCTTGCGGTCGGAGGCCAAGCAGTTGCCATACCAGGCGGTGATGCAACCAGTCAGGATGCTCTCGATGGTGCAGCTGTAGAATTTTCTGAGGATCTGAGGACCCATGCCAAATCTTTTCAGTCTCCTGAGGGGGAATAGGCTTTGTCGTGCCCTCTTCACGACTGTCTTGGTGTGTTTGGACCATGATAGTTCGTTGGTGATGTGGACACCAAGGAACTTGAAGCTCTCAACCTGTTCCACTACAGCCCCGTCGATGAGAATGGGGGCGTGCTCAGTCCTCTTTTTTTTCCTGTAGTCTTGGTCACGTTGAGGGAGAGGTTGTTGTCCTGGCACCACACGGCCAGGTCTCTGACCTCCTCCCTATAGGCTGTCTCATCGTTGTCGGTGATCAGGCCTACCACTGTTGTGTCGTCGGCAAACTTAATGATGGTGTTGGAGTCGTGCCTGGCCATGCAGTCATGGGTGAACAGGGAGTACAGGAGGGGACTGAGCACGCACCCCTGAGGGGCCCCCGTGTTGAGGATCAGTGTGGCAGATGTGTTGTTACCTACCCTTACCACCTGGGGGCGGCCCGTCAGGAAGTCCCCTTTGAACAGTTGATGTTGAGATGTGTGTTTTACTTGAACTCTGTGAAGGACTTATTTGGGCTGCGATTTCTGAGGCTGGTAACTCTAATGAACTTATCCTCTGCAGCAGAGGTAACTCTGGGTCTTCCATTCACTGGAGGAAACTGACAAGAAGAGGTCTGGTAGACCCAAAGCCACAACAGAATCAGAAGAAAAGTTTCTGCGAGTCAACAGCTTGGTGTGATAGGCAGCTCACAGGACAACAGCTTCAAGCACAGCTTAACACTGGTCGAAGTAAGCAAGTCTCAGTTTCAACTGTGAAGAGAAGACTTCGAGCTGCAGGTTTGAGAAGTCGAGTGGCATTAAGAACGCTATTGCTACGATGGCAAAATAAGAAAAAGAGGCTTGCCTGGGCCATGAAGCACCGCCAGTGGACTACTGAAGACTGGAAGAAGGTCTTATGGACCAATTAGTTGAAATCTTCGGTTCATCACGCAGGGTTTTTGTACGTCGTCGAGTAGGCGAAAGGATGGTTCCTCAGTGTGTGACACCAACTGCCAAACATGGAGGAGGAAGTGTGATGGCCTCTTTTGCTGGATCCAGAGTCGGCGACTTGCACAGAGTGGCAACCTGAACCAAAATGGCTACCACAGCATTTTGCATCGCCATGCAATACCCTCTGGTGGACGCCTAGTTGGTCAGGGGTTCTTACAGCAAGATAATGACCCAAAACACACCTCCCAGACTGTCAGAACTACCTTAGAAGAACAGAACAAGACGGTAGGCTTCAAATCATGGAATGGCCAGCACATTCTCCAGACTTAAACCCCATCGAGCTGGTTTGGGATGAACTGGGCAGAAAGGTGAAAGCAAAGCAACCTACAAGTGCAACACATTTGTGGGAACTTCTGCAACGGTGTTGGGAAGAACTTTCCGAACAGTATTTGATTTCCATTGTAGAAAGAATGCCACGAGTGTGTTCGGCTGTTATGTCTGCAAAAGGTGGCTACTTTGATGAGTCAAAAATGTAGATAACATTTTGTTAAACAAAATGATTCCATTATTTATTTTTTGTCTCCAATTGTTTATTTGTTCTATGCTTTCATTTCAGAGTACATTAAGACATTAAACTGTGTGAATTTCAATAAAAACTGGAAAAATTGAGGTGTTCTAAAACTTTTGACCGGTAGTGTATTTTGATTTTTTAACACTTTTTTAGTCACTACATGATTTCATATGTGTTATTTCATAGTTTTGATGTCTTCACTATCATTCTACAATGTAGAAAATAGTCAAATGTAAGAAAAACCCTGGAATGAGTAGGTGTGTCCAAACTTTTGACTGGTGCTGTAGGTTTCGGTTTTGCTAGGGCGTTGTGGGCGGGGATGGTGGCTGGGCATAACCATCTACCTCTGGTGCCAACGATCGCGTCTTCGAATCCAGCGATATAAAGTAAGCCGCTGTCTCTGGTGCCAAATGTTGCATGTTCGAATCCAGCGATAGAAAGTCGTTTTTAAGATTTTTGTTTTAAGCCTATCCCAATCCTTAAAAATTCAGAGTTAATGCCTAAACTTAACCTTAAACACTTCGAAATGTGATGTTCGTAGATCCACTAGCTATATGTACTGTAGCACCAACCTGGTTGATGCACAATGCCCATTTTTGCACCAGAGCACTCAGCACACATTGGCAATTATATTATCAGGCAAAGGGGTAGTGTGTCTGAAATAGTGGGGTAAGACAGCCCATCGAGAGGGCAAGCAGTGCTTTCTGAAGCTCAAAGCCTACAGATTTAGGATCTTAATTTGATCACCCTGTTGCAGGAGAACTTTCCTGCAATGCAGGAAAGGTAAAACTTGTAGTTGATGTTTAAAAAGGCTTCTGAAGTTTGTAATTTTCACTTAGACATTTCGGTCTTGATTTTCCCTTACGAAAAATGTATCAACCCCTACAAAAATTTCCATTAATTATAATCCACATAATAATTCACTATTTTCCAGCTGTAGCAAACTGGCTCAAATTAAGATCCTACATCTGTAGGTCTGCAAAGCAACACTGAATCAGAGTGACAAACCTGGTAATAGGAGAATGGTAATACGAGCTCTGAGTCAGCAGCCAATGATGGGCTGAGATGTCTAACACATCTCCTTGTCCCCCATCAGGACCACTGAGGAGGACTAACATCAAACAGGACAGATGGCTCCATTATTCCACATGACTTGGCCTGTATTAGCCGGCTGTCTGTGATGTTCACCCATCACCCGAAAGGCACTATTACCCGACTGAACGATTCCCAATGTGTAAACCGTTGGTCAGTTTGGAGTCAGTTTGGAGTCTTGATGTTTTAAAACGTGTCTGTCTTAATATGTGGGCTTTAGAGTAGAAGTGGATAAAAAGGGGGAATTTCAGGAATGAGAAGATATTCCATGTTTACTCTAAGTTGTTTGATTGGTTGATTGGTTGATTGATTCATTTTATTTGGATCATTTAAAAACAATTTCATACCAAATATTTATGCATAGGTTCAAGTAGAAGGAGGTTGTGTTCAAGTATTCAGCAGGACTGTTTTCATCATAGGACAGGGGAGTCGGGAGGGGGAACATAAAACATCCAAGAAATACAACCTATGTAAAAACCTTGAAATCATAAATTGATAAACAATCAAAGCTGTAGGGAGGGGAAATTGAAGCTTCACATTGCTGAGTTTTGGGTGATATAGTGCATTGACATGGCTGATGGATTTTTTATGTCCAAAACCATAGGGCTTTTCTCAGCTTCAATTTAGAAAGTGTTTGCTCAGCACCCAGGCCAATAGCTGATATGATGAGTGAGAGCCCCAGCATTCAAAATGGCTGCTCTGTCATATAGGCAGCACTCTGATCAGTTCCGGCACCTGAGGGTTCTGTCTGCCTTATGCATAACGTCTGTGTCATGTTATGCACTATGGACTCAAATACTGTGATGATGGGACCCAATGCATCTCTGATTGGCACTCAGCATTAAAGAGATAGCTTGGGGGTAAGGCCCTGCGATAGACTGGCGTCCTGTCAAGGGGCTGTACTTGTACATCAAGCTGCTTCACTCTCCAGGAGAAAGGCTCCTGCTCCTATAAGTCATTCTGGCTCGCACAAACCAAAGCTTGTACAAGGCTACTTACTGTGAGGTTTGTGTGTAGTGTGTTATTGAGTACGTGTTTGTATGAGAGAGAGAGAGAGAATGTGCAGAGGGTCATGGGAAGGCAATCTACACTTGACTTGGTAGATGTGTTTAGCTGAAGGCTTTCAATCCATGACCCACTGCAATCACACACTGTACACTACACAGAGATCCCAGTGGAGAAGGACATGTGGTCCTGTGTGGCTCAGTTGGTAGAGCATGGCGCTTGCAACGCCAGGGTTGTGGTTTGATTCCCATGGGGGACCGGTATGAAAATGTATGCGCCCACTACTGTAAATCGCTCTGGATAAGAGCATTTGCTATATGAAGTAAATGTATCCCTACCAAAGAATCTGCTGATACCTTTGGCAGCTGTTTCTCAAAATTAATTGTGCAACCAGTGCTTCTTGAAGCCGTAGTGAGGATACTAGTTTGTTTCTTGACATCCTATCGATGCTGAGGTTGTAGAATGAAGGACAGGCATATGTTATGGACTAAAATATCAACTTTTCATTGAAAAACTGAAGTTTATGTCCTGAATTCCTTAAAGACATGCTCCAGTACTTTGGCGACAAGTAGATATTTTTTAAACATCCCGCTTTGGGTTGGATGTGTCAATATGTAGTTCATACATGCATAATATATGAGTAGAATTACTGTTTTACCTCAATTTGCCACGAAATCCCTTGTTTAAAAGCGACTGTTTTCTCAAAGCTGTGCTGCACCATTTTCCCTACATTTCCCCCCACGAAATATCAACATACCTACAAAACATGTCTGTGTGTCACTTGGGAGCAGCAGCACTTATATATTTATCAGCAGAGAAAATAATGTTTGTTAGAATTTGGCTGAATTTGAATATTTGTGAAATAAATAATTTCAATATGAGTAATTTTTACACACTTTGAAGAATCTACATCGATGACGTTATATACTTTTACATGTATTAATTATACCAGTGGTTCTCAAACCTCTCCTCAGGGACCCCCAGCCATTTCACGTATTTGAACTATTCCAGAGCTAGCACACTTGATTCATCTTGAGAACTAATTATCAAGCCCTTGATTAAATGATCAGGCGAGCTAGTTAAGGGCTACAGCAAAAATGTGAAATGTCTGTGGGTCCCCAAGGAGAGGTTTGAGAAACACTGCATTATACAAATATTTATTTAACAGTTACACTATCACAAGGTTCTACGAGGACACTCAAAGATAGCA
>NW_028158329.1:0-30540 GCF_964263955.1 Coregonus lavaretus
CTCTTGTAAACCTCTCTCCCTCTACTATAGCAGTCCTAGTCCCTCCACCCTTTCCTCTTGTAACCTCTCTCCCTCTACTATAGCAGTCTAGTCCCTCCACCCTTTCCTCTTGTAACCTCTCTCCCTCTACTATAGCAGTCTAGTCCCTCCACCCTTTCCTCTTGTAACCTCTCTCCCTCTACTATAGCAGTCTAGTCCCTCCACCCTTTCCTCTTGTAACCTCTCTCCCTCTACTATAGCAGTCTAGTCCCTCCACCCTTTCCTCTTGTAACCTCTCTCCCTCTACTATAGCAGTCTAGTCCCTCCACCCTTTCCTCTTGTAACCTCTCTCCCTCTACCATAGCAGTCTAGTCCCTCCACCCTTTCCTCTTGTAACCTCTCTCCCTCTACTATAGCAGTCTAGTCCCTCCACCCTTTCCTCTTGTAACCTCTCTCCCTCTACCATAGCAGTCTAGTCCCCTCCACCCTTTCCTCTTGTAACCTCTCTCCCTCTACCATAGCAGTCTAGTCCCTCCACCCTTTCCTCTTGTAACCTCTCTCCCTCTACCATAGCAGTCTAGTCCCTCCACCTTTCCTCTTGTAACCTCTCTCTCTCTACCATAGCAGTCTAGTCCCTCCACCCTTTCCCCTTGTAACCCCTCTCCCTCTACTATAGCAGTCTAGTCCCTCCACCCTTTCCTCTTGTAACCTCTCTCCCTCTACTATAGCAGTCTAGTCCCTCCACCCTTTCCTCTTGTAACCTCTCTCCCTCTACTATAGCAGTCTAGTCCCTCCACCCTTTCCTCTTGTAACCTCTCTCCCTCTACCATAGCAGTCTAGTCCCTCCACCCTTTCCTCTTGTAACCTCTCTCCCTCTACCATAGCAGTCTAGTCCCTCCACCCTTTCCTCTTGTAACCTCTCTCCCTCTACTATAGCAGTCTAGTCCCTCCACCCTTTCCACCCTTTCCTCTTGTAACCTCTCTCCCTCTACTATAGCAGTCTAGTCCCTCCACCCTTTCCTCTTGTAACCTCTCTCCCTCTACCATAGCAACGTCCCTCCACCCTTTCCTCTTGTAACCTCTCTCCCTCTACTATAGCAGTCTAGTCCCTCCACCCTTTCCTCTTGTAACCTCTCTCCCTCTACTATAGCAGTCTAGTCCCTCCACCCTTTCCTCTTGTAACCTCTCTCCCTCTACTATAGCAGTCTAGTCCCTCCACCCTTTCCTCTTGTAACCTCTCTCCCTCTACTATAGCAGTCTAGTCCCTCCACCCTTTCCTCTTGTAACCTCTCTCCCTCTACTATAGCAGTCTAGTCCCTCCACCCTTTCCTCTTGTAACCTCTCTCCCTCTACTATAGCAGTCTAGTCCCTCCACCCTTTCCTCTTGTAACCTCTCTCCCTCTACTATAGCAGTCTAGTCCCTCCACCCTTTCCTCTTGTAACCTCTCTCCCTCTACTATAGCAGTCTAGTCCCTCCACCCTTTCCTCTTGTAACCTCTCTCCCTCTACCATAGCAGTCTAGTCCCTCCACCCTTTCCTCTTGTAACCTCTCTCCCTCTACTATAGCAGTCTAGTCCCTCCACCCTTTCCTCTTGTAACCTCTCTCCCTCTACCATAGCAGTCTAGTCCCTCCACCCTTTCCTCTTGTAACCTCTCTCCCTCTACTATAGCAGTCTAGTCCCTCCACCCTTTCCTCTTGTAACCTCTCTCCCTCTACTATAGCAGTCTAGTCCCTCCACCCTTTCCTCTTGTAACCTCTCTCCCTCTACCATAGCAGTTTAGTCCCTCCACCCTTTCCTCTTGTTACCTCTCTCCCTCTACCATAGCAGTCTAGTCCCTCCACCCTTTCCTCTTGTAACCTCTCTCCCTCTACTATATCAGTCTAATCTCTCCACCCTTTCCTCTTGTAACCTCTCTCCCTCTACTATAGCAGTCTAGTCCCTCCACCCTTTCCTCTTGTAACCTCTCTCTCTCTACCATAGCAGTCTAGTCCCTCCACCCTTTCTCTTGTAACCTCTCTCCCTCTACTATAGCAGTCTAGTCCCTCCACCCTTTCCTCTTGTAACCTCTCTCCCTCTACTATAGCAGTCTCTCCACCCTTTCCTCTTGTAACCTCTCTCCCTCTACTATAGCAGTCTAGTCCCTCCACCCTTTCCTCTTGTAACCTCTCTCTCTCTACTATAGCAGTCTAGTCCCTCCACCCTTTCCTATTGTAACCTCTCTCCCTCTACTATAGCAGTCTAGTCCCTCCACCCTTTCCTCTTGTAACCTCTCTCCCTCTACTATAGCAGTCTAGTCCCTCCACCCTTTCCTCTTGTAACCTCTCTCCCTCTACTATAGCAGTCTAGTCCCTCCACCCTTTCCTCTTGTAACCTCTCTCCCTCTACTATAGCAGTCTAGTCCCTCCACCCTTTCCTCTTGTAACCTCTCTCCCTCTACTATAGCAGTCTAGTCCCTCCACCCTTTCCTCTTGTAACCTCTCTCCCTCTACTATAGCAGTCTAGTCCCTCCACCCTTTCCTCTTGTAACCTCTCTCCCTCTACTATAGCAGTCTAGTCCCTCCACCCTTTCCTCTTGTAACCTCTCTCCCTCTACCATAGCAGTCTAGTCCCTCCACCCTTTCCTCTTGTAACCTCTCTCCCTCAACTATAGCAGTCTAGTCCCTCCACCCTTTCCTCTTGTAACCTCTCTCCCTCTACCATAGCAGTCTAGTCCCTCCACCCTTTCCTCTTGTAACCTCTCTCCCTCTACTATAGCAGTCTAGTCCCTCCACCCTTTCCTCTTGTAACCTCTCTCCCTCTACTATAGCAGTCTAGTCCCTCCACCCTTTCCTCTTGTAACCTCTCTCCCTCTACCATAGCAGTTTAGTCCCTCCACCCTTTCCTCTTGTTACCTCTCTCCCTCTACCATAGCAGTCTAGTCCCTCCACCCTTTCCTCTTGTAACCTCTCTCCCTCTACTATATCAGTCTAATCTCTCCACCCTTTCCTCTTGTAACCTCTCTCCCTCTACTATAGCAGTCTAGTCCCTCCACCCTTTCCTCTTGTAACCTCTCTTTCTCTACCATAGCAGTCTAGTCCCTCCACCCTTTCTCTTGTAACCTCTCTCCCTCTACTATAGCAGTCTAGTCCCTCCACCCTTTCCTCTTGTAACCTCTCTCCCTCTACTATAGCAGTCTCTCCACCCTTTCCTCTTGTAACCTCTCTCCCTCTACTATAGCAGTCTAGTCCCTCCACCCTTTCCTCTTGTAACCTCTCTCCCTCTACTATAGCAGTCTAGTCCCTCCACCCTTTCCTATTGTAACCTCTCTCCCTCTACCATAGCAGTCTAGTCCCTCCACCCTTTCCTCTTGTAACCTCTCTCCCTCTACTATAGCAGTCTAGTCCCTCCACCCTTTCCTCTTGTAACCTCTCTCCCTCTACTATAGCAGTCTAGTCCCTCCACCCTTTCCTATTGTAACCTCTCTCCCTCTACTATAGCAGTCTAGTCCCTCCACCCTTTCCTCTTGTAACCTCTCTCCCTCTACTATAGCAGTCTAGTCCCTCCACCCTTTCCTCTTGTAACCTCTCTCCCTCTACCATAGCAGTCTAGTCCCTCCACCCTTTCCTCTTGTAACTTCTCTCCCTCTACTATAGCAGTCCCTCCACCCTTTCCTCTTGTAACCTCTCTCCCTCTACTATAGCAGTCTAGTCCCTCCACCCTTTCCTCTTGTAACCTCTCTCCCTCTACCATAGCAGTCTAGTCCCTCCACCCTTTCCTCTTGTAACCTCTCTCCCTCTACTATAGCAGTCTAGTCCCTCCACCCTTTCCTCTTGTAACCTCTCTCCCTCTACTATAGCAGTCTAGTCCCTCCACCCTTTCCTCTTGTAACCTCTCTCCCTCTACTATAGCAGTCTAGTCCCTCCACCCTTTCCTCTTGTAACCTCTCTCCCTCTACTATAGCAGTCTAGTCCCTCCACCCTTTCCTCTTGTAACCTCTCTCCCTCTACCATAGCAGTCTAGTCCCTCCACCCTTTCCTCTTGTAACCTCTCTCCCTCTACTATAGCAGTCTAGTCCCTCCACCCTTTCCTCTTGTAACCTCTCTCCCTCTACCATAGCAGTCTAGTCCCTCCACCCTTTCCTCTTGTAACCTCTCTCCCTCTACCATAGCAGTCTAGTCCCTCCACCCTTTCCTCTTGTAACCTCTCTCCCTCTACCATAGCAGTCTAGTCCCTCCACCCTTTCCTCTTGTAACCTCTCTCTCTCTACCATAGCAGTCTAGTCCCTCCACCCTTTCCCCTTGTAACCCCTCTCCCTCTACTATAGCAGTCTAGTCCCTCCACCCTTTCCTCTTGTAACCTCTCTCCCTCTACTATAGCAGTCTAGTCCCTCCACCCTTTCCTCTTGTAACCTCTCTCCCTCTACCATAGCAGTCTAGTCCCTCCACCCTTTCCTCTTGTAACCTCTCTCCCTCTACCATAGCAGTCTCTCCACCCTTTCCTCTTGTAACCTCTCTCCCTCTACTATAGCAGTCTAGTCCCTCCACCCTTTCCACCCTTTCCTCTTGTAACCTCTCTCCCTCTACTATAGCAGTCTAGTCCCTCCACCTTTTCCTCTTGTAACCTCTCTCCCTCTACCATAGCAGTCCCTCCACCCTTTCCTCTTGTAACCTCTCTCCCTCTACTATAGCAGTCTAGTCCCTCCACCCTTTCCTCTTGTAAGCTCTCTCCCTCTACTATAGCAGTCTAGTCCCTCCACCCTTTCCTCTTGTAACCTCTCTCCCTCTACTATAGCAGTCTAGTCCCTCCACCCTTTCCTCTTGTAACCTCTCTCCCTCTACTATAGCAGTCTAGTCCCTCCACCCTTTCCTCTTGTAACCTCTCTCCCTCTACTATAGCAGTCTAGTCCCTCCACCCTTTCCTCTTGTAACCTCTCTCCCTCTATTATAGCAGTCTAGTCCCTCCACCCTTTCCTCTTGTAACCTCTCTCACTCTACTATAGCAGTCTAGTCCCTCCACCCTTTCCTCTTGTAACCTCTCTCCCTCTACCATAGCAGTCTAGTCCCTCCACCCTTTCCTCTTGTAACCTCTCTCCCTCTACTATAGCAGTCTAGTCCCTCCACCCTTTCCTCTTGTAACCTCTCTCACTCTACTATAGCAGTCTAGTCCCTCCACCCTTTCCTCTTGTAACCTCTCTCCCTCTACTATAGCAGTCTAGTCCCTCCACCCTTTCCTCTTGTAACCTCTCTCCCTCTACTATAGCAGTCTAGTCCCTCCACCCTTTCCTCTTGTAACCTCTCTCCCTCTACCATAGCAGTCTAGTCCCTCCACCCTTTCCTCTTGTAACCTCTCTCCCTCTACCATAGCAGTCTAGTCCCTCCACCCTTTCCTCTTGTAACCTCTCTCCCTCTACTATAGCAGTCTAGTCCCTCCACCCTTTCCTCTTGTAACCTCTCTCCCTCTACTATAGCAGTCTAGTCCCTCCACCCTTTCCTCTTGTAACCTCTCTCCCTCTACTATAGCAGTCTAGTCCCTCCACCCTTTCCTCTTGTAACCTCTCTCCCTCTACTATATCAGTCTAGTCTCTCCACCCTTTCCTCTTGTAACCTCTCTCCCTCTACTATAGCAGTCTAGTCCCTCCACCCTTTCCTCTTGTAACCTCTCTCTCTCTACCATAGCAGTCTAGTCCCTCCACCCTTTCCTCTTGTAACCTCTCTCCCTCTACTATAGCAGTCTAGTCCCTCCACCCTTTCCTCTTGTAACCTCTCTCCCTCTACTATAGCAGTCTCTCCACCCTTTCCTCTTGTAACCTCTCTCCCTCTACTATAGCAGTCTAGTCCCTCCACCCTTTCCTCTTGTAACCTCTCTCCCTCTACTATAGCAGTCTAGTCCCTCCACCCTTTCCTATTGTAACCTCTCTCCCTCTACCATAGCAGTCTAGTCCCTCCACCCTTTCCTCTTGTAACCTCTCTCCCTCTACCATAGCAGTCTAGTCCCTCCACCCTTTCCTCTTGTAACCTCTCTCCCTCTACTATAGCAGTCTAGTCCCTCCACCCTTTCCTCTTGTAACCTCTCTCCCTCTACCATAGCAGTCTAGTCCCTCCACCCTTTCCTCTTGTAACCTCTCTCCCTCTACCATAGCAGTCTAGTCCCTCCAC
Organism: Coregonus lavaretus; assembly: GCF_964263955.1. Taxonomy (NCBI): domain Eukaryota; kingdom Metazoa; phylum Chordata; class Actinopteri; order Salmoniformes; family Salmonidae; genus Coregonus; species Coregonus lavaretus. The sequence continues at coordinate 6,116 of NW_028158329.1, forward strand.
CCTTTCCTCTTGTAACCTCTCTCCCTCTACCATAGCAGTCTAGTCCCTCCACCCTTTCCTCTTGTAACCTCTCTCCCTCTACTATAGCAGTCTAGTCCCTCCACCCTTTCCTCTTGTAACCTCTCTCCCTCTACCATAGCAGTCTAGTCCCTCCACCCTTTCCTCTTGTAACCTCTCTCCGTCTACTATAGCAGTCTAGTCCCTCCACCCTTTCCTCTTGTAAACTCTCTCCCTCTACTATAGCAGTCTAGTCCCTCCACCCTTTCCTCTTGTAACCTCTCTCCCTCTACCATAGCAGTCTAGTCCCTCCACCCTTTCCTCTTGTAACCTCTCTCCCTCTACTATAGCAGTCTAGTCCCTCCACCCTTTCCTCTTGTAACCTCTCTCCCTCTACTATAGCAGTCCCTCCACCCTTTCCTCTTGTAACCTCTCTCCCTCTACTATAGCAGTCTAGTCCCTCCACCCTTTCCTCTTGTAACCTCTCTCCCTCTACTATAGCAGTCTAGTCCCTCCACCCTTTCCTCTTGTAACCTCTCTCCCTCTACTATAGCAGTCTAGCCCCTCCACCCTTTCCTCTTGTAACCTCTCTCCCTCTACTATAGCAGTCTAGTCCCTCCACCCTTTCCTCTTGTAAACTCTCTCCCTCTACTATAGCAGTCTAGTCCCTCCACCCTTTCCTCTTGTAACCTCTCTCCCTCTACCATAGCAGTCTAGTCCCTCCACCCTTTCCTCTTGTAACCTCTCTCCCTCTACTATAGCAGTCTAGTCCCTCCACCCTTTCCTCTTGTAACCTCTCTCCCTCTACCATAGCAGTCTAGTCCCTCCACCCTTTCCTCTTGTAACCTCTCTCCCTCTACTATAGCAGTCTAGTCCCTCCACCCTTTCCTCTTGTAACCTCTCTCCCTCTACTATAGCAGTCTAGTCCCTCCACCCTTTCCTCTTGTAACCTCTCTCCCTCTACTATAGCAGTCTAGTCCCTCCACCCTTTCCTCTTGAAACCTCTCTCCCTCTACTATATCAGTCTAGTCTCTCCACCCTTTCCTCTTGTAAACTCTCTCTCTCTACCATAGCAGTCTAGTCCCTCCACCCTTTCCTCTTGTAACCTCTCTCCCTCTACTATAGCAGTCTAGTCCCTCCACCCTTTCCTCTTGTAACCTCTCTCCCTCTACTATAGCAGTCTCTCCACCCTTTCCTCTTGTAACCTCTCTCCCTCTACTATAGCAGTCTAGTCTCTCCACCCTTTCCTCTTGTAACCTCTCTCCCTCTACTATAGCAGTCTAGTCCCTCCACCCTTTCCTATTGTTATCTCTCTCCCTCTACCATAGCAGTCTAGTCCCTCCACCCTTTCCTCTTGTAACCTCTCTCCCTCTACCATAGCAGTCTAGTCCCTCCACCCTTTCCTCTTGTAACCTCTCTCCCTCTACTATAGCAGTCTAGTCCCTCCACCCTTTCCTCTTGTAACCTCTCTCCCTCTACCATAGCAGTCTAGTCCCTCCACCCTTTCCTCTTGTAACCTCTCTCCCTCTACTATAGCAGTCTAGTCCCTCCACCCTTTCCTCTTGTAACCTCTCTCCCTCTACTATAGCAGTCCCTCCACCCTTTCCTCTTGTAACCTCTCTCCCTCTACTATAGCAGTCTAGTCCCTCCACCCTTTCCTCTTGTAACCTCTCTCCCTCTACTATAGCAGTCTAGCCCCTCCACCCTTTCCTCTTGTAACCTCTCTCCCTCTACTATAGCAGTCTAGTCCCTCCACCCTTTCCTCTTGTAAACTCTCTCCCTCTACTATAGCAGTCTAGTCCCTCCACCCTTTCCTCTTGTAACCTCTCTCCCTCTACCATAGCAGTCTAGTCCCTCCACCCTTTCCTCTTGTAACCTCTCTCCCTCTACTATAGCAGTCTAGTCCCTCCACCCTTTCCTCTTGTAACCTCTCTCCCTCTACCATAGCAGTCTAGTCCCTCCACCCTTTCCTCTTGTAACCTCTCTCCCTCTACCATAGCAGTCTAGTCCCTCCACCCTTTCCTCTTGTAACCTCTCTCCCTCTAATATAGCAGTCTAGTCCCTCCACCCTTTCCTCTTGTAACCTCTCTCCCTCTACTATAGCAGTCTAGTCCCTCCACCCTTTCCTCTTGTAACCTCTCTCCCTCTACCATAGCAGTCTAGTCCCTCCACCCTTTCCTCTTGTAACCTCTCTCTCTCTACCATAGCAGTCTAGTCCCTCACCCTTTCCCCTTGTAACCCCTCTCCCTCTACTATAGCAGTCTAGTCCCTCCACCCTTTCCTCTTGTAACCTCTCTCCCTCTACTATAGCAGTCTAGTCCCTCCACCCTTTCCTCTTGTAACCTCTCTCCCTCTACTATAGCAGTCTAGTCCCTCCACCCTTTCCTCTTGTAACCTCTCTCCCTCTACCATAGCAGTCTAGTCCCTCCACCCTTTCCTCTTGTAACCTCTCTCCCTCTACCATAGCAGTCTAGTCCCTCCACCCTTTCCTCTTGTAACCTCTCTCCCTCTACTATAGCAGTCTAGTCCCTCCACCCTTTCCTCTTGTAACCTCTCTCCCTCTACTATAGCAGTCTAGTCCCTCCACCCTTTCCCCTTGTAACCTCTCTCCCTCTACCATAGCAGTCTAGTCCCTCCACCCTTTCCTCTTGTAACCTCTCTCCCTCTACCATAGCAGTCTAGTCCCTCCACCCTTTCCTCTTGTAACCTCTCTCCCTCTACTATAGCAGTCTAGTCCCTCCACCCTTTCCTCTTGTAACCTCTCTCCCTCTACCATAGCAGTCTAGTCCCTCCACCCTTTCCTCTTGTAACCTCTCTCCCTCTACCATAGCAGTCTAGTCCCTCCACCCTTTCCTCTTGTAACCTCTCTCCCTCTAATATAGCAGTCTAGTCCCTCCACCCTTTCCTCTTGTAACCTCTCTCCCTCTACTATAGCAGTCTAGTCCCTCCACCCTTTCCTCTTGTAACCTCTCTCCCTCTACCATAGCAGTCTAGTCCCTCCACCCTTTCCTCTTGTAACCTCTCTCCCTCTACTATAGCAGTCTAGTCCCTCCACCCTTTCCTCTTGTAACCTCTCTCCCTCTACCATAGCAGTCTCTCCACCCTTTCCTCTTGTAACCTCTCTCCCTCTACCATAGCAGTCTAGTCCCTCCACCCTTTCCTCTTGTAACCTCTCTCCCTCTACTATAGCAGTCTAGTCCCTCCACCCTTTCCTCTTGTAACCTCTCTCCCTCTACTATAGCAGTCTAGTCCCTCCACCCTTTCCTCTTGTAACCTCTCTCCCTCTACTATAGCAGTCTAGTCCCTCCACCCTTTCCTCTTGTAACCTCTCTCCCTCTACCATAGCAGTCTAGTCCCTCCACCCTTTCCTCTTGTAACCTCTCTCCCTCTACTATAGCAGTCTAGTCCCTCCACCCTTTCCTCTTGAAACCTCTCTCCCTCTACCATAGCAGTCTAGTCCCTCCACCCTTTCCTCTTGTAACCTCTCTCCCTCTACTATAGCAGTCTAGTCCCTCCACCCTTTCCTCTTGTAACCTCTCTCCCTCTACTATAGCAGTCTAGTCTCCACCCTTTCCTCTTGTAACCTCTCTCCCTCTACTATAGCAGTCTTTGGTGATTGGACTGATGAAGGTAAACAGACATCTTGCTGCTACCACATTTAACAATGTGTGATTCCTCCACCATTATGTCGTCATTTAAAATAAAGTGAATCATCTTTGTTTCATGTTCTTGTTTGTGCTAAGGAGGTCCAGTAGGTGAATATGAATAGAACTGATGACTGTATTACAATCATGTTGGTAAGGATGACTTGACTGAAATATTATGTTTTGGTATTGTAATACTTTCTGGAATTGGTCTCATCACCTGCTGCTTGCATTTCAATAGCGAAGTTGTTTATGAATTACACACAGGGGCGGCTCTAGACTTTTGGGGGCGCTTAGTGAAATGTGGTTGGGAGGCCCACCACCTACATTTTACATTTAGTCATTCAGCAGACACTCTTATTCAGAGCGACATACAGGAGCAATTAGGGTTAAGTTCCTTGCTCAAGGGCACATCGACAGATTATTCACCGGGCCACCTGGAGGTCAGGGCCCCTGGGCCCAGTTGGTTTTTGGTCATGATTGTGACAAGATTAAATTGCTGGCTAGACTAACTACCAATCTAATAATTGTTAGCTGACATGGCTAATTGAGTGACTGTCAGTGACAGACATAATATCTACTATTCTTACTCTCAATAGTAAGTTGAGCCCACTGATTTCCTCATTTTCTTTTACATGTTTTGGGTCGGGCCCCCTAGTGGCCAGGGGCCCTAAGCGACCGCTTATGGAACCGGCTCTGATTTCCATTTATCCAGAAAGTCTGGATAAATTAGGCTAAGGTGCTGCAACATCAGTCAACAGCTATCTTAGTGCAGAACAACATTGCCTGGACACCTATGTGTATGATTTTGTGATGAGACTCCAAATAATATTGGAGATATGGCCAAAGAGTAGCTAGTACCGACGATCAAGGTAAGAATAGACATAGCTATAACATTCACTAATGTTTGATGAAACTGTCACGGTATATGTAATTTAAGAGGATTGTTTAAATTAGCTAACTAGCTAGCTACGTACGGTGGAGAGGTTGGTTAGATTCAACAAAATGAATGTTTGTTGCCGATCTGAGCCCATGCCTGTTAGATAGTTGATCTGCCATGAATTTAATTGTGACTATGGCTGAGATAATTGAACAAAATAAGTATGTTGAGGGTCGAAATTGTCAAGGTACAACGACTTAGCTAGCCAAAAGTGGGCTGCTCGGACAAGACGTTAACCCGGGAGCCTGGCTAGAAAGCTAGCTAGCAACTGACGTTAAATCAAATCAAATCAAATCAAATCAAATTTTATTGGTCACATGCGCCGAATACAACAGGTGCAGACATTACAGTGAAATGCTTACTTACAGCCCTTAACCAACAGTGCATTTATTTTTAACAAAAAAAGTAAAAATAAAACAACAACAAAAAAAAGTGTTGAGAAAAAAAAGAGCAGAAGTAAAATAAAGTGACAGTAGGGAGGCTATATATACAGGGGGGTACCGTTGCAGAGTCAATGTGCGGGGGCACCGGCTAGTTGAGGTAGTTGAGGTAATATGTACATGTGGGTAGAGTTAAAGTGACTATGCATAAATAATTAACAGAGTAGCAGCAGCGTAAAAAGGATGGGGTGGGGGGGCAGTGCAAATAGTCCGGGTAGCCATGATTAGCTGTTCAGGAGTCTTATGGCTTGGGGGTAGAAGCTGTTGAGAAGTCTTTTGGACCTAGACTTGGCACTCCGGTACCGCTTGCCGTGCGGTAGCAGAGAGAACAGTCTATGACTAGGGTGGCTGGAGTCTTTGACAATTTTGAGAGCCTTCCTCTGACACCGCCTGGTATAGAGGTCCTGGATGGCAGGAAGCTTGGCCCCAGTGATGTACTGGGCCGTACGCACTACCCTCTGTAGTGCCTTGCGGTCGGAGGCCAAGCAGTTGCCATACCAGGCGGTGATGCAACCAGTCAGGATGCTCTCGATGGTGCAGCTGTAGAATTTTTTGAGGATCTGAGGACCCATGCCAAATCTTTTCAGTCTCCTGAGGGGGAATAGGCTTTGTCGTGCCCTCTTCACGACTGTCTTGGTGTGTTTGGACCATGATAGTTCGTTGGTGATGTGGACACCAAGGAACTTGAAGCTCTCTCTGTTCCACTACAGCCCCGTCGATGAGAATGGGGGCGTGCTCAGTCCTCTTTTTTTTCCTGTAGTCCACAATCATCTCCTTTGTCTTGGTCACGTTGAGGGAGAGGTTGTTGTCCTGGCACCACACGGCCAGGTCTCTGACCTCCTCCCTATAGGCTGTCTCATCGTTGTCGGTGATCAGGCCTACCACTCTTGTGTCATCGGCAAACTTAATGATGGTGTTGGAGTCGTGCCTGGCCATGCAGTCATGGGTGAACAGAGAGTACAGGAGGGGACTGAGCACGCACCCCTGAGGGGCCCCCGTGTTGAGGATCAGTGTGGCAGATATGTTGTTACCTACCCTTACCACCTGGGGGCGGCCCGTCAGGAAGTCCAGGATCCAGTTGCAGAGGGAGGTGTTTAGTCCCAGGATCCTTAGCTTAGTGATGAGCTTAGAGGGCACTATGGTGTTGAATGCTGAGCTGTAGTCAATGAATAGCATTCTCACGTAGGTGTTCCTCTTGTCCAGGTGGGAAAGGGCAGTGTGGAGTGCAATAGAGATTGCATCATCTGTGGATCTGTTGGGGCGGTATGCAAATTGGAGTGGGTCTAGGGTTTCTGGGATAATGCTGTTGATGTGAGCCATGACCAGCCTTTCAAAGCACTTCATGGCTACAGACGTCAGTGCTACGGGTCGGTAGTCATTTAGGCAGGTTATCTTAGAGCCCTTGGGCACGGGGACTATGGTGGTCTGCTTGAAACATGTTGGTATTACAGACTCAGTCAGGGACATGTTGAAAATGTCAGTGAAGACACTTGCCAGTTGGTCAGCACATGCTCGGAGTACACGTCCTGGTAATCCGTCTGGCCCTGCGGCCTTGTGAATGTTGACCTGCTTAAAAGTCTTACTCACATCGGCTACGGAGAGCGTGATCACATAGTCATCCGGAACAGCTGGTGCTCTCATGCATGCTTCAGTGTTGCTTGCCTCGAAGCGAGCATAGAAGTGGTTTAGCTCGTCTGGTAGGCTTGTGTCACTGGGCAGCTCGCGGCTGTGCTTCCCTTTGTAGTCTGTAATAGTTTTCAAGCCCTGCCACATCCGACGAGCGTCAGAGCCAGTGTAGTACGATTCAATCTTAGTCCTGTATTGACTCTTTGCCTGTTTGATGGTTCGTCTGAGGTCATAGCGGGATTTCTTATAAGCGTCCGGGTTAGAGTCCCGTTCCTTGAAAGCGGCAGCTCTACCCTTTAGCTCAGTGCGGATGTTTCCTGTAATCCATGGCTTCTGGTTGGGGTATGTACGTACGGTCACTGTGGGGACGACATCATCGATGCACTTATTGATGAAGCCAGTGACTGATGTGGTGTACTCCTCAATGCTGTCTGAAGAATCCCGGAACATGTTCCAGTCTGTGCTAGCAAAACAGTCCTGTAGCTTAGCATCTGCGTCATCTGACCACTTTTTTATTAACCGAGTCACTGGTGCTTCCTGCTTTAGTTTTTGCTTATAAGCAGGAATCAGGAGGATAGAGTTATGGTCAGATTTGCCAAATGGAGGGCGAGGGAGAGCTTTGTATGCGTCTCTGTGTGTGGAGTAAAGGTGGTCTAGAGTTTTTTTTCCTCTGGTTGCACATTTAACATGCTGGTAGAAATTAGGTAGAACGGATTTAAGTTTCCCTGCATTAAAGTCCCCGGCCACTAGGAGCGCTGCATCTGGATGAGCGTTTTCCTGTTGATTTATGGCCTTGTACAACTCATTCAGTGCAATCTTAATGCCAGCATTGGTTTGTGGTGGTAAATAGACAGCTATGAAAAATATAGATGAAAACTCTCTTGGTAAATAGTGTGGTCTACAGCTTATCATAAGATACTCTACCTCAGGCGAGCAAAACCTTGAGACTTCCTTAGTATTTGATTTTGTGCACCAGCTGTTGTTTACAAATATACACAGACCGCCACCCCTTGTCTTACCGGAGTCAGCCGTTCTATCCTGCCGATGTAGCGTATAGCCCGCTAGCTGTATGAAATCCATGTCGTCGTTCAGCCACGACTCGGTGAAACATAAGATATTACAGTTTTTAATGTCCCGTTGGTAGGATAACCGTAATCTTAAGTCATCCAATTTATTTTCAAATGATTGAACGTTGGCTAATAGGATTGATGGAAGAGGCAGTTTACTCGCTCGCCGTCGGTTCCTTACAAGGCACCCCGATCTACGTCCACGATATCTCCGTCTCTTCCTCACGCGAATGACGGGGATTTGGGCCTTGTCGGGTGTCTGTATGATATCCTTCGCGGCCGCCTCGTTGAAGAAAAAATATTCGTCCAATACGAGGTGAGTAATCGCTGTCCTGATATCCAGAAGCTCTTTTTGGTTATAAGAGACGATGGCAGAAACATTATGTACAAAATAAATTACAAATAATGCGGAAAAACACACATAATAGTACAATTGGTTAGAGGGCTGTAAAACGGCAGCCATCTTCTCCGGCGCTAACGAAACAGTTACAATTTCAATAATGTAGGCTATTGTGATGAGGTGGTGATGAAGGAGTCCGGTGCAGGAGGGTAAATCACAGAATAACAGGCTTTAATCCACAAAATACAGGTTTACGCAGAAATGCGTCAAACACACTCCAGGGCACAACACAGGCGCACTGGAAAATACAAGGCACATAGGAAAAATACTCTAGTCGATACATAATACACGAGCTCCACCGAGCTTCACAAACCTCCACAAACAAACAATCACCCACACAGACAAGGAACCAGAGGGAACACTTATACCATGACTAATGAGGGAATAAGGACCAGGTGTGTGTGATTGAAGACAAGGCAAATGGAGTGATGATAAATGGATCGGCAGTAGCTAGTAAGCCGGTGACGCCGAACGCCGAAACCTGCCCGAACAAGGAGGGGAGGCAGCCTCGGCAGAAGTCGTGACCCCCTTGACGCTTGGCTCCAGCAGCGCGCCGACACCAGCCTCGGGGACGGCCAGGAGGACGCGGAGCAGGGCGAGCTGGATGGCGACGCTGGAAATCCCGTAACATGGAGGGATCGAGGATGTTACGGATCGAAGATATCGAAGATATCGAAGATATCCCTCACAGGGACACAGCACCGTTCCTCCGGACCGTACCCCTCCCACTCCACGAGTTACTGAAGGCCCCCCACCCGACGCCTCGAATCCAGGATGGAACGGACAGAGTACGCCGGGGCCCCCTTGATGTCCAGAGGATGTTGAGGGACCTCCCGCACCTCAGCCTCCTGGAGCGGACGAGCTACCACCGGCCTGAGGAGATACACATGGAACGAGGGGTTAATACGGTAATCAGGGGGAGTAATAAGCTATAAGTGACCTTGTTTACTCTCCTCAGGACTTTGAACGGCCCCACAAACCGCGGGCTCAGCTTCCGGCAGGCGGAGGGGCAGACCCGATCCCCCGGTACAAAGACGGGGGCCTCACTGCGGTGGCGGTCAGCGTTGGCCTTCTGACGACGCACAGCGCATTGGAGGTGAACGTGGGCAGCATCCCACGTCACCTCTGCGCGCCAAAACCAGTCATCCACCGCAGGAGCCTAGGTCTGGCTCTGGTGCCACGGTGCCAGAACCGGTTGGTAACCTATAATACACTGGAAAGGCGTTAGGTTAGTGGAGGAGTGGTGTAGAGAGTTCTGGGCATATTCTGCCCATGGCAAGAACACCGACCACTCCCCCGGCCGGTCCTGGCAGTCGGACCATAGGAACCTACCCACGTCCTAATTTACCCGTGCCACCTGCCCATTACTCTCGGGGTGGAACCCAGAGGTCAGGCTGACCGAGACCCCCAGACGTTCCATGAACGCCTTCCAGACCTTGGACGTGAACTGGGGACCTTGGTCAGACACTATATCCTCTGGTACCCCGTAGTGCCGGAAGACGTGAGTAAACAGGGCCTCCGCAGTCTGCAGGGCCGTGGGGAGACCGGGCAGAGGAAGGAGGCGGCAGGCTTTAGAAAAGCGGTCCACAACGACCAGGATGGTGGTGTTACCTTGGGAGAGGGGAAGATCAGTTAGAAAATCAACACTTAGGTGAGACCATGGTCGTTGTGGAACTGGTAAAGGCTGTAACTTACCTGCTGGGAGGTAACTAGGTGCCTTACTCTGGGCGCACACCGAGCAGGAGGAGACATACACCCTCACGTCCTTAGCCAAGGTAGGCCACCAGTATTTTCCGGTCAGGCAGCGCTCTGTACGGCCGATACCTGGGTGACCAGAGGAGGATGACGTGTGTGCCCAGTAGATCAGACGATCACGGAGAAGAGCAGGCACGTACTGTAGTTCAGCTGGACACTGAGGTGGAGAGGGATGCCTGCTCTATATCCGCGTCCATCGCCCATACTACCGGCGCCACAATGCAGGAGGCCGGGAGTATGGGGGTGTTGTCGCTGGGCCTCTCCTCTGTGTCATACAGCCGGGACAGCGCATCTGCCTTCATGTTCTTCGTACCCGGGATGTATGATAGAGTGAAATCAAACCAGGTGAAGAATAGGGCCCATCTGGCCTGGCGAGGATTCAGCCTCCTCGCTGCCCGGATGTACTCCGGGTTACGGTGGTCCGTCCAGACGAGGAAAGGGTGTTTTGCCCCCTCGAGCCAATGCCTCCAGACGGTCAAGGCTCGGCCAACAGCCAACAGCTCCCGATCACCAACGCTGCAGTTCTGCTCCGCCGGGCTGAGCTTCTTCGAGAAGAACGCACAGGGGTGGAGCTTGGGTGGCGTACCCGAGCGTTTAGACAGGACAGCTCTTATCCCAACCTCAGACGCATCCACCTCCACTACGAACGGTAGTGATGAATCGGGGTGGGCCAGTACTGGGGCTGAGGTGAACAGACCCCGCAGTTTGCTGAAGGCCAGGTCAGCCTCAGCAGACCAGCGGAGCCAGGATGGCCCACCCTTCAACAGGGAGGTAATGGGAGCTGCGACCTTGCCAAGCCCCGGATAAACCTCCGATAGTAGTTGGCAAAGCCAAGGAAGCGCTGCACCTCCTTAACCGTGGTTGGAGTTGGCCAATTACGCACGGCTGAAATGCGATCTCCCTCCATCTCCACACCTGAGGTGGTAATGCGGTATCCGAGGAAGGAGACGGACTGTTGGAAAAACAGACACTTCTCTGCCTTAGCATAAAGGTAATTTTCCAACAGTCGGCCCAGCACCTTGCGAACCAGGGACACATGCTCGGCGCGTGTAGCGGAATACACCAGGATGTCATCGATGTAGACCACTACACCGCGACCAAGCATGTCCCGAAACACCTCGTTCACAAAGGACTGGAAAACTGAGGGAGCATTCATCAAACCATAGGGCATCACCAGGTATTCATAATGCCCCGTGGTTGTGCTGAATGCTGTCTTCCACTCATCTCCCTCTCGGATACGCACCAGGTTGTACGCACTCCTGAGATCTAATTTGGTGAAGAAGCACGCCCCATGCATTGACTCAATCACTGAAGGAATGAGGGGGAGAGGATAACTAAATATTATCGTCTCCCTGTTCAGTGGTCCGTCCTTCTTCTTCACAAAGAAGAAACTCGAGGAGGCGGGTGAAGTGGAGGGACGTGTATATACCCCTGGCGCAGGGACTCAGTGACATGTTTCCATAGCCACCGTTTCAGCCTGTGACAGGGGGTATATATGACTCCTGGGAGGTACAGCGTCTACCCGGCGTCTACCCGGCGTCTACCCGGCGTCTACCCGGCGTCTACCCGGCGTCTACCCGGAGGTTTATCGCGTAATCCCCCGCCCGATGAGGTGGTAATTTAGTCGCCTGCGTTTTAGGGTTTGGGTTTTAGAGAACGCTTGCGCCAGATCGAGGTATTCGGGGGGAATGCGCACGGTGGAGGTACTGTCTGGACTTTCCACCATGGTTGCACCAACGGAAACACCTAGACACCTACCCTGACACTCTTGCGAACACCCCGTGAGAACCCTCTGCGGCCATGAGAAGGTGGGGTTGTGGAGTGCTAGCCAAGGGATACCTAATACCACAGGGAAAGCAGGAGACTCAATAATGGAAAAAGTAACCTGCTCACAATGATTCTCCTGGGTAATCATGGTGACTGGTGCAGTAACTTCCTTAACCAACCCGGACCCTAATGGTCGACTATCAAGTGCTCTGATGGGGCATGGAATGGATAGGGGAATCAATGGAATGCCTATACGGTGTGCGAATGCCCTGTCCATAAAGTTCCCAGCTGCGCCTGAATCGACTAGCGCCTTACACTGGGGAACTACCATGTGCTCAGGAAAGGAGATGTGTATTTTACAGTGCGCAGCAGAGGGCTCTGAACGAGTGTGGGTGTTCGATACCTGGGGTGATGCAAGAGTGCCCTGCCTGCCGCCTCCAGGACCAAAAGAACGTTGACTACGACGTGTGGTGGATTGTCCCTTCGTGCCACCAGAGTGGCACTGTCGCTGTCCTCCTCCGCTCTCGGACGGCGGCTCCACCCAGCTCCATCGGCTCGGGATCCGAGTCGTCCGGGGTGGAAACGGGCAGGACGTCCTCTGGCTGCCAGCAGGTTGTCCAAACGAATGGCCATGTCCACCAGTTTGTTGAAGGACAACATGGTGTCTCAGCAGGCTAGCTCCTGTCGGACGTCCTCCCACAGATGGCACCGGAAATGGTCGATCAGGGCCCGCTCGTTCCACCCGGACCCCGCTGCCAGGAGGGGAATCGTGACAGCTATCTTGCTCGAATTCAATTTCAAATATGTCTTAGCTACTGTTGCTAGCAGAGGAGAGAGTGGCTAGGTTTCAGTTTTGCATCACAGCTCGGTACATAGAACAGATAGATCACCAATGAGGACATGCTGATAGATCACCAATGAGGACATGCTGATAGATCACCAATGAGGACATGCTGATAGATCACCAATGAGGACATGCTGATAGATCACCAATGAGGACATGCTGATAGATCACCAATGAGGACATGCTGATAGATCACCAATGAGGACATGCTGATAGATCACCAATGAGGACATGCTGATAGATCACCAATGAGGACATGCTGAGAGATCACCAATGAGGACATGCTGAGAGATCACCAATGAGGACATGCTGAGAGATCACCAATGAGGACATGCTGAGAGATCACCAATGAGGACATGCTGATAGATCACCAATGAGGACATGCTGAGAGATCACCAATGAGGACATGCTGATAGATCACCAATGAGGACATGCTGAGAGATCACCAATGAGGACATGCTGAGAGATCACCAATGAGGACATGCTGATAGATCACCAATGAGGACATGCTGAGAGATCACCAATGAGGACATGCTGATAGATCACCAATGAGGACATGCTGATAGATCACCAATGAGGACATGCTGATAGATCACCAATGAGGACATGCTGAGAGATCACCAATGAGGACATGCTGAGAGATCACCAATGAGGACATGCTGATAGATCACCAATGAGGACATGCTGATAGATCACCAATGAGGACATGCTGAGAGATCACCAATGAGGACATGCTGAGAGATCACCAATGAGGACATGCTGAGAGATCACCAATGAGGACATGCTGAGAGATCACCAATGAGGACATGCTGAGAGATCACCAATGAGGACATGCTGAGAGATCACCAATGAGGACATGCTGATAGATCACCAATGAGGACATGCTGATAGATCACCAATGAGGACATGCTGAGAGATCACCAATGAGGACATGCTGAGAGATCACCAATGAGGACATGCTGAGAGATCACCAATGAGGACATGCTGCATTTCTCACTTTGAATGAGACTGTATGATCTGTAATCCTAATTCTGCCTACTTTTTTCGTTTCTCCTTCAACAAAAATGAAATATTATTAGCCTGTTTTCCCCCATGTCATTCAGATAGCTTTCCCTTCATTCTTTGCTGTAAAAGATAGCAGAGAAAATATATTTTTTTATTACATCATCAACACCTTTCTCGGATATTCAAACAGAAGGCACTTCTGATATGTAATCTTTCTCGGTCATTTGAGTGTCACTGTTGACAATTTAGAGGAATTTCTTAAATGTCTTCTTAGAGAATCCCTACGGGAGAATGATACATTTCTATACATTCTTCCAGCAAGAAAACTAGCAAGCGAATCGCGGTGCCATCTGCTGACCATTTAGGTGTGCCTAATTTCATTCCGTAATATGGAGTATTGACTGAGAAATGACTAAGGGAAAAACTCACTTTATCATGCATTGCTGGTTGAAAACCAAATATAGTCGTGACTATAATGTATAACCTATTCTCCAGTGTGTCTGCTGCTCTGACTGTGTTAAGACTCATCCATGCTTCCTGCTCTCTGTCTGTCTGTCTGTCTGTCTGTCTGTCTGTCTGTCTGTCTGTCTGTCTGTCTGTCTGTCTGTCTGTCTGTCTGTCTGTCTGTCTGTCTGTCTGTCTGTCTGTCTGTCTGACGTCTGTCTGTCTGTCTGTCTGTCTGTCTCTCCATCAGCAGCAGCAGAGCAGCGAGGCGACCACCCACACCAGACCACCTATCAGGGACTCAACGAGGGACAACACCAACTCCTTTCACACTCAGAGACAGAAAAGCACTGAGGTCCGAAATGTTAGATCAACCTCTCTCAATTAAATTAAATTAAATTTCAATTTAAGGGGCTTTATTGGCATTGGAAACGTATGTTAACATTGCCAAAGCAAGTGAAATAGATAATAAACAAAAGTGAAATAAACAATACAAAATGTACAGTAAACATTACACTCACAAAAGTTCCAAAATATTAATGTAATTTCAAATGTCATATTATGTCTATATACAGTGTTATAATGATGTGCAAATAGATAAAGTACAAAAAGGAAAATAAATCAACATAAATATGAGTTGTATTTACGATGGTGTTTGTTTTTCACTGGTTGCCCTTTTCTTGTGGCAACAGGTCACAAATCTTGCGGCTGTGATTGCACACTGTGGCATTTCACCCAATGGGTGAAATGGGAGTTTATCAAAATTGGATTGTGGGTCTGTGTAATCTGAGGGAAATATTGTTCTCTAATATGGTCATACATTTGGCAGGAGGTTAGGAAGTGCAGCTCAGTTTCCACCTCATTTTGTGGGCAGTGTGCACATAGCCTGTCTTCTCTTGAGAGCCAGATCTGCCTTCGGCGGCCTTTCTCAATAGCAAGGCTATGCTCACTGAGTCTGTACATAGTCAAAGATTTCCTTAATTTTGGGTCAGTCACAGTGGTCAGCTATTCTGCCACTGTGTACTCTCTGTTTAGGGCCAAATAGCATTCTAGTTTGCTCAGTTTTCTTGTAAATTCTTGCCAATGTGTCAAGTAATTCTCTTTTTGTTTTCTCATGATTTGGTTGGGTCTAATTGTGTTGCTGTCCTGGGGCTCTGTGGGTCTTTGTGTTTGTGAACAGAGCCCTTGGACCAGCCTGCTTAGGGGACTCTTCTCCAGGTACATTTCTCTGTAGGTGATGGCTTTGTTATGGAAGGTTTGGGAATCGCTTGTAGAATTTAACGGCTCTTTTTTAAAGATTTTGATAATTAGTGGGTATCGGCCTAATTCTGCTCTGCATGCATTATTTGGTGTTTTACGTTGTACACAGAGGATATTTTTGCAGATTTCTGCATGCAGTCTGAATTTGGTGTTTGTCCCATTTTGTGAATTCTTGGTTGGTGAGCGGACCCCAGACCTCACAACCATAAAGGGCAATGGGTTCTATAACTGATTCAAGTATATTTAGCCAGATCCTAATTGGTATGTCGAATCTTATGTTCCTTTTGATGGCATAGAAGGCCCTTCTTGCCTTGTCTCTCAGATCGTTCACAGCTTTGTGGAAGTTACCTGTGGCGCTGATGTTTAGGCCGAGGTATGTATAGTTTTTTGTGTGCTCTAGGGCAACGGTGTCTAGATGGAATTTGTATTCGTGGGCCTGGCAACAACCTTTACTGAGATTTACTGTCAGGGCCCTGGTTCGACAGAATCTGTGCAGAAGATCTAGGTGCTGCTGTAGGCCCTCCTTGGTTGGGGACAGAAGCACCAGATCATCAGCAAACGGTAGACATTTGACTTCAGATTCTAGTAGGGTGAGGCTGGGTGCTGCAGACTGTCCTAGTGCCTTCGCCAATTCATTGATACATATGTTGAAGAGGGTGGGGCTTAAGCTGTGTCTCTGTCTCCACCCCACGGCCCTGTGGAAAGAGATGTTTGTTTTTTGCCAATTTTAACCACACACTTGTTGTTTGTGTACATGGATTTTATAATGTCGTATGTTTTTCCCCCAACACCATTTCCATCAATTTGTATAGCAGACTCTTATGCCAAATTGAGTCGAAAGCTTTTTTGAAATCAACCAAGCATGAGAAGACTTTGCCTTTGTTTTGGTTTGTTTGTTTGTCAATTCGGGTGTGCAGGGTGAATACGTGGTCTGTCGTACGGGAATTTGGTAAAAAGCCAATTTGACATTTACTCAGTGCATTGTTTTTGCTGAGGAAATGTATGAGTCTGCTGTTAATGATAATGCAGAGGACTTTCCCAAGGTTGCTGTTGACGCATATCCCACAGTAGTTATTGGGGTCAAATTTGTATCCACTTTGTATATTGGGGTGATTAGTCCTTGTTTCCAAATATTGGGGAAAATGCCAGAGCTGAGGATGATGTTAAAGAGTTTAAGTATAGCCAATTGGAATTTGTGGTCTGTATATTTTATCATTTCATTGAGGATACTATCAACACCACAGGCCTTTTTTGGTTGGAGGGTTTGTATTTTGTCCTGTAGTTCATTCAATGTAATTGGAGAATCCAGTGGGTTCTGGTAGTCATTAATAGTTGATTCTAAGATTTGTATTTGATCATGTATATGTTTTTGCTGTTTGTTCTCTGTTATAGGGCCAAAAAGATTGGAGAAGTGGTTTACCCATACATCTCTGTTTTGGATAGATAACTCTTCGTGTTGTTTGTTTAGAGTTTTCCAATTTTCCCAGAAGTGGTTAGATTCTAAGGATTCTTCAATTACATTGAGCTGATTTCTGACATTACATTTACATTTTAGTCATTTAGCAGACGCTCTTATCCAGAGCGACTTACAGGAGCAATTAGGGTTAAGTGCCTTGCTCAAGGGCACATCGACAGATTTTTCACCTAGTCGGCTTGGGGATTAGAACCAGCGACCTTTCGGTTACTGGCACAACGCTCTTACCCACTAAGCCACCTGCCGCCCCATGCTGTTCCTTCTTTTTCCGTAGTGTATTTCTGTATTGTTTTAGTGATTTACCATAGTGAAGGCGTAGGCTCAGGTTTTCTGGTTCTCTATGTTTTTTGTTGGAAAGGTTTCTCGATTTCTTTCTTAGGTTTTTTGCATTCTTCATCAAACCATTTGTCATTGTTGTGAATTTTCTTAGGTTGTCTGTTTGAATTTTTTTGATTTTGATAGGGAAGCTGAGAGGTCAAATATACTGTTTAGGTTTTCTACTGCGCAGTTTATACCTTCACAATTACAGTGAAACATTTTCTCCAGGAAATTGTCTAGAAGGGATTTAATTTGTTGTTGCCTAATTCTTTTTTGGTAGGTTTCCACACTACTTTCCTTCCATCTATAGCATTTCTTAATATTATTCAGTTCCTTTGGCTTTGATGCCTTATGATCGAGTATTGCTCAGTTCAGGTAGACTGATTTTGCTGTGATCTGATAGGGGTGTCAGTGGGCTGACTGTGAATGCTCTGAGAGACTCTGGGTTGAGGTCAGTGATAAAGTAGTCTACAGTACTACTGCCAAGAGATGAGCTATAGGTGTACCTACCATAGGAGTCCCCTCGAAGCCTACCATTGACTATGTACAGACCCAGCATGCGACAGAGCTGCAGGAGTTGTGACCCGTTTTTGTTGGTTATGTTGTCGTAATTGTGCCTAGGGGGCACTCTCTCCCTGTCTCTCTCTCTCTCTCTCTCTCTCTCTCTCTCTCTCTCTCTCTCTCTCTCTCTCTCTCTGTGCTCCTGAATAATTTAATATTTAGGCCATAGCCCTCTGGAAATTCAGTGTTGCAGCTAGATTTCTTTCTAAGGTCCATCGCTCTGCGGGAGATCATGGTAGACACCCTACATGCCCAAAAGTATGTGGACACCTGCTCGTCAAACATCTCATTCCAAAATCATGGGCATTAATATGGGGTTGGTCCCCCCTTTACTGATATAACAGCCTCCACTCTTCTGGGAAGGCTTTCCACTAGATGTTGGAACATTGCTGCGGGGACTTGCTTCCATTCAGCCACAAGAGCATTAGTGAGGTCTGGCACTGATGTTGGGCGATTAGGCCCGCAGTCAGCGTTCCAATTCATCCCAAAGGTGTTCGATGGGGTTGAGGTCGGGGCTCTGTGCAGGCCAGTCAAGTTCTTCCACACCGATCACGACAAAACATTTCTGTATGGACCTCACTTTGTGCACGGGGGCATTGTCATGCTGAAACAGGAAAGGGCATTCCCCAAACTGTTGCCACAAAGTTGGAAACACAGAATCGTCTAGAATGTCATTGTATGCTGTAGCGTTAAGATTTCCCTTCACTGGAACTAAGGGGCCTAGCCCAAACCATGAAAAACAGCCCCATACCATTATTCCTCCTCCACCAAACTTTACAGTTGGCACTATGCATTGGGGCAGGTAACGTTCTCCTAGCATCCGCCAAACCCAGATTCGTCCGTCGGACTGCCAGATGGTGAAGCGTAATTCATCACTCCAGAGAACGAGTTTCCACTGCTCCAGAGTCCAATGGTGGCGAGCTTTACACCACTCCAGCCGACACTAGGTATTGCGCATGGTGATTTTAGGCTTGTGTGCGGCTGCTCGGCCATGGAAACACATTTCATGAAGCTCGCGACGAACAGTTCTTGTGCTGACAGTTTGGAATCGGTAGTGAGTGTTGCAACTGAGGACAGATGAGTTTTACACGCTACGCGCTTCAGCACTCGGCGGTCATGTTCAATTCGCGGCTGAGCCGTTGTTGCTCCTAAACATTTCCACTTCACAATAACAGCACTTACAGTTGACTGGGGCAGCTCTAGCAGGGCAGAAACGGACTTGTTGGAAAGGTGGCATCCTGTGAGAGTGCCCCGTTGAAAGTCACTGAGCTCTTCAGTAAGGCCATCCTACTGCCAATGTTTGTCTATGGAGATTGCATGGCTTGGTGTGGCTGAAATAGCAGAATCCACTAATTTGAAGGGGTGTCCACATACTTTTGTATATATACTGTACCTCTAATTAGATCATGGTAGATTCTGTACCTCTAATTAGATCATGGTAGATACCTCTAATTAGATAATGGCAGATACTGTACCTCTAATTAGATCATGGTAGATACCTCTAATTAGATCATGGTAGATACTGTACCTCTAATTAGATCATAGTATAATGTACCTCTAATTAGATCATGGTAGATATTGTACCTCTAATTAGATCATGGTAGATACTGTACCTCTAATTAGATCATGGTAGATACTGTACCTCTAATTAGATCATAGTATAATGCACCTCTAATTAGATCATGGTAGATACCTCTAATTAGATCATGGTAGATACTGTACCTCTAATTAGATCATGGTAGATACTGTACCTCTAATTAGATCATGGTAGATAATGTACCTCTAATTAGATCATGGTAGATACCTCTAATTAGATCATGGTAGATACTGTACCTCTAATTAGATCATGGTAGATACTGTACCTCTAATTAGATCACGGTAGATACTGTACCTCTAATTAGATCATGGTAGATACCTCTAATTAGATCATGGTAGATACTGTACCTCTAATTAGATCATGGTAGATACTGTACCTCTAATTAGATCATGGTAGATAATGTACCTCTAATTAGATCATGGTAGATACCTCTAATTAGATCATGGTAGATACTGTACCTCTAATTAGATCATGGTAGATACTGTACCTCTAATTAGATCACGGTAGATACTGTACCTCTAATTAGATCATGGTAGATACCTCTAATTAGATCATGGTAGATACCTCTAATTAGATAATGGTAGATTCTGTACCTCTAATTAGATCATGGTAGATACTGTACCTCTAATTAGATCATGGTAGATACTGTACCTCTAATTAGATAATGGTAGATACCTCTAATTAGATCATGGTAGATACTGTACCTCTAATTAGATCATGGTAGATACCTCTAATTAGATCATGGTAGATACTGTACCTCTAATTAGATCATGGTAGATACCTCTAATTAGATAATGGTAGATACTGTACCTCTAATTAGATCATGGTAGATACTGTACCTCTAATTAGATCATGGTAGATACTGTAACTCTAATTAGATCATGGTAGATACTGTACCTCTAATTAGATCATGGTAGATACTGTACCTCTAATTAGATCATGGTAGATACCTCTAATTAGATCATGGTAGATACCTCTAATTAGATAATGGTAGATACTGTACCTCTAATTAGATCATGGTAGATACCTCTAATTAGATAATGGTAGATACTGTACCTCTAATTAGATCATGGTAGATACCTCTAATTAGATCATGGTAGATACTGTACCTCTAATTAGATCATGGTAGATACCTCTAATTAGATCATGGTAGATACCTCTAATTAGATCATGGTAGATACCTCTAATTAGATAATGGTAGATACTGTACCACGTCTCTGCCTGGTAGAATGTTATCAACACGTTTCTAGTATAATGTTACCATCATGATACCAGATATAATTTAGTTTTATCAACATGATACTAATTAGAGGTTTTCATACTTTTCCGGTCAGTCTGTCAAGCGGTCTGTCTGACTCTGTCCTCCTTTCTCTGTCCTATCCCTAACCCTAACCCTAACCCTAACCCTAACCCTTTCTCTGTCCTATCCCTAACCCTAACCCTAACCCTAACCCTAACCCTAACCCTAACCCTAACCCTAACCCTAACCCTAACCCTAACCCTTTCTCTGTCCTATCCCTAACCCTGTCCAGGTGGGGATGTTCCATGACCAGCACCCAGAGGACGGAGTCTCGTCTAAAGAAAACCGCATCATCTACAGTGAGTCCATGCCCAGGAGGGTCGGCAGCTTCTATAGAGGTACGTGTGATATACAGTACTCTATCAGTACAGGGCTACAGCTTCTATAGAGGTACGTGTGATATACAGTACTCTATCAGTACAGGACACAGCTTCTATAGAGGTACGTGTGATATACAGTACTCTATCAGTACAGGGCTACAGCTTCTATAGAGGTACGTGTGATATACAGTACTCTATCAGTACAGGGCTACAGCTTCTATAGAGGTACGTGTGATATACAGTACTCTATCAGTACAGGGCTACAGCTTCTATAGAGGTACGTGTGATATACAGTACTCTATCAGTACAGGGCTACAGCTTCTATAGAGGTACGTGTGATATACAGTACTCTATCAGTACAGGGCTACAGCTTCTATAGAGGTACATGTGATATACAGTACTCTATCAGTACAGGGCTACAGCTTCTATAGAGGTACGTGTGATATACAGTACTCTATCAGTACAGGGCTACAGCTTCTATAGAGGTACGTGTGATATACAGTACTCTATCAGTACAGGGCTGCAGCTTCTATAGAGGTACGTGTGATATACAGTACTCTATCAGTACAGGGCTACAGCTTCTATAGAGGTACGTGTGATATACAGTACTCTATCAGTACAGGGCTACAGCTTCTATAGAGGTACGTGTGATATACAGTACTCTATCAGTACAGGGCTACAGCTTCTATAGAGGTACGTGTGATATACAGTACTCTATCAGTACAGGGCTACAGCTTCTATAGAGGTACGTGTGATATACAGTACTCTATCAGTACAGGGCTACAGCTTCTATAGAGGTACGTGTGATATACAGTACTCTATCAGTACAGGGCTACAGCTTCTATAGAGGTACGTGTGATATACAGTACTCTATCAGTACAGGGCTACAGCTTCTATAGAGGTACGTGTGATATACAGTACTCTATCAGTACAGGGCTACAGCTTCTATAGAGGTACGTGTGATATACAGTACTCTATCAGTACAGGGCTACAGCTTCTATAGAGGTACGTGTGATATACAGTACTCTATCAGTACAGGGCTACAGCTTCTATAGAGGTACGTGTGATATACAGTACTCTATCAGTACAGGACACAGCTTCTATAGAGGTACGTGTGATATACAGTACTCTATCAGTACAGGGCTACAGCTTCTATAGAGGTACGTGTGATATACAGTACTCTATCAGTACAGGACACAGCTTCTATAGAGGTACGTGTGATATACAGTACTCTATCAGTACAGGGCTACAGCTTCTATAGAGGTACGTGTGATATACAGTACTCTATCAGTACAGGGCTACAGCTTCTATAGAGGTACGTGTGATATACAGTACTCTATCAGTACAGGACACAGCTTCTATAGAGGTACGTGTGATATACAGTACTCTATCAGTACAGGGCTACAGCTTCTATAGAGGTACATGTGATATACAGTACTCTATCAGTACAGGGCTACAGCTTCTATAGAGGTACGTGTGATATACAGTACTCTATCAGTACAGGGCTACAGCTTCTATAGAGGTACGTGTGATATACAGTACTCTATCAGTACAGGGCTACAGCTTCTATAGAGGTACGTGTGATATACAGTACTCTATCAGTACAGGGCTACAGCTTCTATAGAGGTACGTGTGATATACAGTACTCTATCAGTACAGGGCTACAGCTTCTATAGAGGTACGTGTGATATACAGTACTCTATCAGTACAGGGCTACAGCTTCTATAGAGGTACGTGTGATATACAGTACTCTATCAGTACAGGGCTACAGCTTCTATAGAGGTACATGTGATATACAGTACTCTATCAGTACAGGGCTACAGCTTCTATAGAGGTACGTGTGATATACAGTACTCTATCAGTACAGGGCTACAGCTTCTATAGAGGTACGTGTGATATACAGTACTCTATCAGTACAGGGCTACAGCTTCTATAGAGGTACGTGTGATATACAGTACTCTATCAGTACAGGGCTACAGCTTCTATAGAGGTATGTGTGATATACAGTACTCTATCAGTACAGGGCTGCAGCTTCTATAGAGGTACGTGTGATATACAGTACTCTATCAGTACAGGGCTACAGCTTCTATAGAGGTACGTGTGATATACAGTACTCTATCAGTACAGGGCTACAGCTTCTATAGAGGTACGTGTGATATACAGTACTCTATCAGTACAGGGCTACAGCTTCTATAGAGGTACGTGTGATATACAGTACTCTATCAGTACAGGGCTACAGCTTCTATAGAGGTACGTGTGATATACAGTACTCTATCAGTACAGGGCTACAGCTTCTATAGAGGTACGTGTGATATACAGTACTCTATCAGTACAGGGCTACAGCTTCTATAGAGGTACGTGTGATATACAGTACTCTATCAGTACAGGGCTACAGCTTCTATAGAGGTACGTGTGATATACAGTACTCTATCAGTACAGGGCTACAGCTTCTATAGAGGTACGTGTGATATACAGTACTCTATCAGTACAGGGCTACAGCTTCTATAGAGGTACGTGTGATATACAGTACTCTATCAGTACAGGGCTACAGCTTCTATAGAGGTACGTGTGATATACAGTACTCTATCAGTACAGGGCTACAGCTTCTATAGAGGTACGTGTGATATACAGTACTCTATCAGTACAGGGCTACAGCTTCTATAGAGGTACGTGTGATATACAGTACTCTATCAGTACAGGGCTACAGCTTCTATAGAGGTACGTGTGATATACAGTACTCTATCAGTACAGGACACAGCTTCTATAGAGGTACGTGTGATATACAGTACTCTATCAGTACAGGGCTACAGCTTCTATAGAGGTACGTGTGATATACAGTACTCTATCAGTACAGGACACAGCTTCTATAGAGGTACGTGTGATATACAGTACTCTATCAGTACAGGGCTACAGCTTCTATAGAGGTACCTGTGATATACAGTACTCTATCAGTACAGGGCTACAGCTTCTATAGAGGTACGTGTGATATACAGTACTCTATCAGTACAGGACACAGCTTCTATAGAGGTACGTGTGATATACAGTACTCTATCAGTACAGGGCTACAGCTTCTATAGAGGTACATGTGATATACAGTACTCTATCAGTACAGGGCTACAGCTTCTATAGAGGTACGTGTGATATACAGTACTCTATCAGTACAGGGCTACAGCTTCTATAGAGGTACGTGTGATATACAGTACTCTATCAGTACAGGGCTACAGCTTCTATAGAGGTACGTGTGATATACAGTACTCTATCAGTACAGGGCTACAGCTTCTATAGAGGTACGTGTGATATACAGTACTCTATCAGTACAGGGCTACAGCTTCTATAGAGGTACGTGTGATATACAGTACTCTATCAGTACAGGGCTACAGCTTCTATAGAGGTACGTGTGATATACAGTACTCTATCAGTACAGGGCTACAGCTTCTATAGAGGTACATGTGATATACAGTACTCTATCAGTACAGGGCTACAGCTTCTATAGAGGTACGTGTGATATACAGTACTCTATCAGTACAGGGCTACAGCTTCTATAGAGGTACGTGTGATATACAGTACTCTATCAGTACAGGGCTGCAGCTTCTATAGAGGTACGTGTGATATACAGTACTCTATCAGTACAGGGCTACAGCTTCTATAGAGGTACGTGTGATATAC